>NW_026613461.1:179988-282250 GCF_026213295.1 Gadus chalcogrammus | reverse complement strand
TTATTATTTTTATGCGGCAAAATTCTTTTCAGAGAGCGCTTAGAATCACTTTTGACCAACAATGTGTTTTCGACTTGTTTTCTGAAATGAACAGAAATATCAACATTTCTTGTTTTTATGCGTTCCAAATGCTTTTCAGAGCGCTAGAATCACTTTTTGACCAACAATGTGTCTTTGACCTTATATTGTTGATTTTGCTCAAAACTAATGTATTCCACTTCCAAATAGGGGAGTATGGCCCTATACCCTTTGGTAAGCTTAAGTCACACGTTTGCATTGAAAATGACAGATATCAACATTTTTGTTTTTACGCCTGCAAAATGCTTTTCAGAGCGCTAGAATCACTTTTTGACCAACAATGTGTTTTCGACTTGTTTTTCTGAAACGAACAGAAATATCAACATTTCTTGTTTTTATGCGTGCCAAATGCTTTTTCAGAGCGCTAGAATCACTTTTTGACCAACAATGTGTCTTTGACCTTATATTGTTGATTTTGCTCAAAACTAATGTATTCCACTTCCAAATAGTGGAGTATGGCCCTATAACCCTTTGGTAAGCTTAGTAACACGTTTGCATTGAAAATGACAGATATCAACATTTTTGGTTTTTTACGCATGCAAAATGCTTTTCAGAGCGCTAGAATCACTTTTTTGACCAACAATGTGTTTTCGACTTGTTTTCTGAAATGAACAGAAATATCAACATTTCTTGTTTTTATGCGTGCCAAATGCTTTTCAGAGCGCTAGAATCACTTTTTGACCAACAATGTGTCTTTGACCTTATATTGTTGATTTTGCTCAAAACTAATGTATTCCACTTCCAAATAGGTGGAGTATGCCCTATACCCTTTGGTAAGCTTAATAACACGTTTGCATTGAAATTGACAGATATCAACATTTTTGGTTTTTACGCTTGCAAAATGCTTTTCAGAGCGCTAGAATCACTTTTTGACCAACAATGGTTTTTGGACTTGTTTTCTGAAATGAACAGAAAAATCAACATTTCTTGTTTTTATGCGTCCAAATGCTTTTCAGAGCGCTAGAATCACTTTCGACCAACAACGTGTTTTTGACCTTACATTGTGATTTTGCTCAAAACTAATATATTCCACTTCCAAATAGTGGAGTATGGCCCAATAACCCTTTGGTAAGCTTGTAAACACGTTTGCATTTAAATTGACAGAGATACCAACATTTCTTGTTTTATACCTGCACAATTCTTTTCAGAGCGCTAGAATCACTTTTGACCAACAATGTGTCTTGACCTATATTGTTGATTTTGCTCAAAAACTAATGTATTCCCCTTCCAAATGGTTGGAGTATGGCCCTATTACCCTTGGAAGCTTAGTAACACGTTTGCATTGAAATTTACAGAGTACCAACATTTATATTTTTTGCCGGCAAAATTCTTTTCAGAGCGCTTAGAATCACTTTTTGACCAACAATGTTTTTGACTTGTTTTTCTGAAACGAACAGAAATATCAACATTTCTTGTTTTTATGCGTGCCAAATGTTTTCAGAGCGCTAGAATCACTTTTTGACCAACAATGTGTCTTTGACCTTATATTGTTGATTTTGCTCAAAACTAATGTATTCCCCTTCCAAATGGTGGAGTATGGCCCTATAACCCTTTGGTAAGCTTAGTAACACGTTTGCATTGAAATTGACAGAGATACCAACATTTATTGTTTTTATGCCGGCAAAATTCTTTTCAGAGCGCTTAGAATCACTTTTTGACCAACAATGTGTTTTTGACTTGTTTTTCTGAAACGAACAGAAATATCAACATTTCTTGTTTTTATGCGTGCCAAATGTTTTTCAGAGCGCTAGAATCACTTTTTGACCAACAATGTGTCTTTGACCTTATATTGTTGATTTTGCTCAAAACTAATGTATTCCACTTCCAAATAGTGGAGTATGGCCCTATAACCCTTTGGTAAGCTTAATAACACGTTTGCATTGAAATTGACAGATATCAACATTTTTGGTTTTTACGCATGCAAAATGCTTTTCAGAGCGCTAGAATCACTTTTGACCACAATGTGTTTTCGACTTGTTTTCTGAAACGAACAGAAATATCAACATTTCTTGTTTTTATGCGTGCCAAATGTTTTTCAGAGCGCTAGAAACACTTTTTGACCAACAATGTGTCTTTGACCTTATATTGTTGATTTGCTCAAAACTAATGTATTCCACTTCCAAATAGTGGAGTATGGCCCTATAACCCTTTGGTAAGCTTAATAACACGTTTGCATTGAAAATGACAGATATCAACATTTTTGGTTTTTACGCATGCAAAATGCTTTTTAGAGCGCTAGAATCACTTTTTGACCAACAATGTGTTTTCGACTTGTTTTCTGAAACGAACAGAAATATCAACATTTCTTGTTTTTATGCGTGCCAAATGTTTTTCAGAGCGCTAGAATCACTTTTTGACCAACAATGTGTCTTTGACCTTATATTGTTGATTTTGCTCAAAACTAATGTATTCCACTTCCAAATGGTGGAGTATGCCCCTATAACCCTTTGGTAAGCTTAATAACACGTTTGCATTGAAATTGACAGATATCAACATTTTTGGTTTTTACGCTTGCAAAATGTTTTTCAGAGCGCTAGAATCACTTTTTGACCAACAATGTGTTTTCGACTTGTTTTCTGAAATGAACAGAAAAATCAACATTTCTTGTTTTTATGCGTTCCAAATGCTTTTCAGAGCGCTAGAATCACTTTTCGACCAACAACGTGTTTTTGACCTTACATTGTTGATTTTGCTCAAAACTAATATATTCCACTTCCAAATAGTGGAGTATGGCCCAATAACCCTTTGGTAAGCTTTGTAACACGTTTGCATTGAAATTGACAGAGATACCAACATTTCTTGTTTTTATACCTGCACAATTCTTTTCAGAGCGCTAGAATCACTTTTTGACCAACAATGTGTTTTCGACATGTTTTCTGAAATGAACAGAAAAATCAACATTTCTTGTTTTTATGCGTGCCAAATGCTTTTCAGAGCGCTAGAATCACTTTTTGACCAACAATGTGTCTTTGACCTTATATTGTTGATTTTGCTCAAAACTAATGTATTCCCCTTCCAAATGGTGGAGTATGGCCCTATTACCCTTTGGTAAGCTTAGTAACACGTTTGCATTGAAATTTACAGAGATACCAACATTTATTATTTTTATGCCGGCAAAATTCTTTTCAGAGCGCTTAGAATCACTTTTTGACCAACAATGTGTTTTTGACTTGTTTTTCTGAAACGAACAGAAATATCAACATTTCTTGTTTTTTATGCGTGCCAAATGTTTTTCAGAGCGCTAGAATCACTTTTTGACCAACAATGTGTCTTTGACCTTATATTGTTGATTTTGCTCAAAACTAATGTATTCCACTTCCAAATAGTGGAGTATGGCCCTATAACCCTTTGGTAAGCTTAATAACACGTTTGCATTGAAATTGACAGATATCAACATTTTTGGTTTTTACGCTTGCAAAATGCTTTTCAGAGCGCTAGAATCACTTTTTGACCAACAATGTGTTTTCGACTTGTTTTCTGAAATGAACAGAAAAATCAACATTTCTTGTTTTTATGCGTTCCAAATGCTTTTCAGAGCGCTAGAATCACTTTTCGACCAACAACGTGTTTTTGACCTTACATTGTTGATTTTGCTCAAAACTAATATATTCCACTTCCAAATAGTGGAGTATGGCCCAATAACCCTTTGGTAAGCTTTGTAACACGTTTGCATTTAAATTGACAGAGATACCAACATTTCTTGTTTTTATACCTGCACAATTCTTTTCAGAGCGCTAGAATCACTTTTTGACCAACAATGTGTCTTTGACCTTATATTGTTGATTTGCTCAAAACTAATGTATTCCCCTTCCAAATGGTGGAGTATGGCCCTATTACCCCTTGGTAAGCTTAGTAACACGTTTGCATTGAAATTTACAGAGATACCAACATTTATTATTTTTATGCCGGCAAAATTCTTTTCAGAGCGCTTAGAATCACTTTTTGACCAACAATGTGTTTTTGACTTGTTTTTCTGAAACGAACAGAAATATCAACATTTCTTGTTTTTATGCGTGCCAAATGTTTTCAGAGCGCTAGAATCACTTTTTGACCAACAATGTGTCTTTGACCTTATATTGTTGATTTTGCTCAAAACTAATGTATTCCACTTCCAAATAGTGGAGTATGGCCCTATAACCCTTTGGTAAGCTTAATAACACGTTTGCATTGAAATTGACAGATATCAACATTTTTGGTTTTTACGCTTGCAAAATGCTTTTCAGAGCGCTAGAATCACTTTTTGACCAACAATGTGTTTTCGACTTGTTTTCTGAAATGAACAGAAAAATCTACATTTCTTGTTTTTATGCGTTCCAAATGCTTTTCAGAGCGCTAGAATCACTTTTCGACCAACAACGTGTTTTTGACCTTACATTGTTGATTTTGCTCAAAACTAATATATTCCACTTCCAAATAGTGGAGTATGGCCCAATAACCCTTTGGTAAGCTTTGTAACACGTTTGCATTGAAATTGACAGAGATACCAACATTTCTTGTTTTTTTACCTGCACAATTCTTTTCAGAGCGCTAGAATCACTTTTGACCAACAATGTGTTTTTCGACATGTTTTCTGAAATGAACAGAAAAATCAACATTTCTTGTTTTTATGCGTGCCAAATGCTTTTCAGAGCGCTAGAATCACTTTTTGACCAACAATGTGTCTTTGACCTTATATTGTTGATTTTGCTCAAAACTAATGTATTCCCCTTCCAAATGGTGGAGTATGGCCCTATTACCCTTTGGTAAGCTTAGTAACACGTTTGCATTGAAATTTACAGAGATACCAACATTTATTATTTTTATGCTGGCAAAATTCTTTTCAGAGCGCTAGAATCACTTTTTGACCAACAATGTGTTTTTGACTTGTTTTTCTGAAACGACAGAAATATCAACATTTCTTGTTTTTATGCGTGCCAAATGTTTTTCAGAGCGCTAGAATCACTTTTAGACCAACAATGTGTCATTGACCTTATATTGTTGATTTTGCTCAAAACTAATGTATTCCACTTCCAAATAGTGGAGTATGGCCCTATAACCCTTTGGTACACGTTTGCATTGAAAATGACAGATATCAACATTTTTGGTTTTTACGCATGCAAAATGCTTTTTAGAGCACTAGAATCACTTTTTGACCAACAATGTGTTTTCGACTTGTTTTCTGAAATGAACAGAAAAATCAACATTTCTTGTTTTTATGCGTGCCAAATGCTTTTCAGAGCGCTAGAATCACTTTTCGACCAAGAACGTGTTTTTGACCTTACATTGTTGATTTTGCTCAAAACTAATGTATTCCCCTTCCAAATGGTGGAGTATGGCCCTATAACCCTTTGGTAAGCTTAGTAACACGTTTGCATTGAAATTGACAGAGATACCAACATTTATTATTTTTATGCCGGCAAAATTCTTTTCAGAGCGCTTAGAATCACTTTTTGACCAACAATGTGTTTTTGACTTGTTTTTCTGAAACGAACAGAAATATCAACATTTCTTGTTTTTATGCGTTCCAAATGTTTTTCAGAGCGCTAGAATCACTTTTTGACCAACAATGTGTCTTTGACCTTATATTGTTGATTTTGCTCAAAACTAATGTATTCCACTTCCAAATAGTGGAGTATGGCCCTATAACCCTTTGGTACACGTTTGCATTGAAAATGACAGATATCAACATTTTTGGTTTTTACGCATGCAAAATGCTTTTTAGAGCGCTGTTTTATAAGGTCAAAAACACGTTGTTGGTCGAAAAGTGATTCCAGCGCTCTGAAAAGCATTTGGAACGCATAAAAACAAGAAATGTTGATTTTTCTGTTCATTTCAGAAAACAAGTCGAAAACACATTGTTGGTCAAAAAGTGATTCTAGCGCTCTGAAAAGCATTTGGCACGCATAAAAACAAGAAATTTTGATTTTTCTGTTCATTTCAGAAAACAAGTCGAAAACACATTGTTGGTCAAAAAGTGATTCTAGCGCTCTGAAAAGCATTTTGCATGCGTAAAAAACCAAAAATGTTGATATCTGTCAATTTCAATGCAAACGTGTTATTAAGCTTACCAAAGGGTTATTGGGCCATACTCCACTATTTGGAAGTGGAATATATTAGTTTTGAGCAAAATCAACAATATAAGGTCAAGACACATTGTTGGTCAAAAGTGATTCTAGCGCTCTGAAAAGCATTTGGCACGCATAAAACAAGAAATGTTGATTTTTCGTTCATTTCAGAAAACATGTCGAAAACACATTGTTGGTCAAAAAGTGATTCTAGCGCTCTGAAAAGCATTTGGCAAGCATAAAAACAAGAAATGTTGATTTTTCTGTTCATTTCAGAAAACAAGTCGAAAACACATTGTTGGTCAAAAAGTGATTCTAGCGCTCTGAAAAGCATTTTGCATGCGTAAAAACCAAAAATGTTGATATGTCATTTTCAATGCAAACGTGTGACTACGTCTTACTAAGCTCACCACAGGGTTATAGGGCCATTACTCCATCATTTGGAAGTAGTTTTGAGCAAAATCAACAATGTAAGGTCAAAAACACGTTGTTGGTCGAAAAGTGATTCTAGCGCCTCTGAAAAGCATTTTGCGCTCATAAAAATAAGACATGTTGATATCTTTGTCAATTTCAATGCATTGGAAGTGATCAAAAAGTGATTCTAACGCTCTGAAAAGCATTTTGCGCTCATAAACAAGAAATGTTGATATCTCTGTCAATTTCAATGCAAACGTGTTACTAAGCTCACCGTAAGCGTTATAGGGCCAACACACCTCCATTTGGAAGTGATCAAAAAGTGATTCTAACGCTCTGAAAAGCATTTTGCGCTCATAAACAAGAAATGTTGATATCTCTGTCAATTTCAATGCAAACGTGTTACTAAGCTCACCACAGGTTATAGGGCCATTACTCCACCATTTGGAAGTAGTTTTGAGCAAAATCAACAATATAAGGTCGAAAACACATTGTTGGCCAAAAAGTGATTCTAGCGCTCTGAAAAGCATATTGCTCTCATAAAAACAAGGAAATGTTGATATCTCTGTCAATTTCAATGCAAACGTGTTACTAAGCTCACCCACAGGGTTATAGGGCCATACACCAACCATTTGGAAGTAGTTTTGAGCAAAATCAACAATTGTAAGGTCAAAAACACTTGTTGGCCAAAAAGGTGATTCTCAAGCGCTCTGAAAAGCATTTTGCGCTCATAAAAATAAGACATTGTTGATATCTCTGTCAATTTCAATGCAAACGTGTTACTAAGCTCACCGTAGCGTTATAGGTCCAACTCCACCATTTTGGAAGGGATCAAAAAGTGTAGTCTAGCGCTCTTAAAAGCATTTTTGCGATCATAAAAACAAGACATGTTGATAATCTCTGTCAATTTCAATGCAAACGTGTTACGAAGCTTACCAAAGGTTGAAGGGCCAAACTCCACCATTTGGAAGTGAATCAAAAAGTGATTCTAAACGCTCTGAAAAGCATTTTGCGCTCATAAACAAGAAATGTTGATATCTCTGTCAATTTCAATGCAAACGTGTTACTAAGCTCACCACAGGGTTATAGGGCCATTACTCCACCATTTGGAAGTAGTTTTGAGCAAAATCAACAATGTAAGGTCAAAAACACATTGTTGGCCAAAAAGTGATTCTAGCGCTCTGAAAAGCATTTTGCGCTCATAAAAATAAGACATGTTGATATCTCTGTCAATTTCAATGCAAACGCGTTACTAAGCTCACCACAGGGTTATAGGGCCATTACTCCACCATTTGGAAGTAGTTTTGAGCAAAATCAACAATATAAGGTCGAAAACACATTGTTGGCCAAAAAGTGATTCTAGCGCTCTGAAAAGCATATTGCTCTCATAAAAACTAGAAATGTTGATATCTCTGTCAATTTCAATGCAAACGTGTTACTAAGCTCACCGTAGCGTTATAGGGCCATCTCCACCATTTGGAAGTGATCAAAAAGTGATTCTAACGCTCTGAAAAGCATTTTGCGCTCATAAACAAGAAATGTTGATATCTCTGTCAATTTCAATGCAAACGTGTTACTAAGCTCACCACAGGTTTATAGGGCCATTACTCCACCATTTGGAAGCAGTCTTGAGCAAAATCAACAATGTAAGGTCAAAAACACATTGTTGGTCAAAAAGTGATTCTAGCGCTCTGAAAAGCATTTTGCGCTCATAAACAAGAAATGTTGATATCTCTGTCAATTTCAATGCAAACGTGTTACTAAGCTCACCGTAGCGTTATAGGGCCAAACTCCACCATTGGAAGTGATCAAAAAGTGATTCTAGCGCTCTGAAAAGCATTTTGCGCTCATAAACAAGAAATGTTGATATCTCTGTCAATTTCAATGCAAACGTGTTACTAAGCTCACCACAGGTTTATAGGGCCATTACTCCACCATTTGGAAGTAGTTTTGAGCAAAATCAACAATGTAAGGTCAAAAACACATTGTTGGCCAAAAAGTGATTCTAGCAATCTGAAAAGCATTTTGCGCTCATAAAAATAAGACATGTTGATATCTCTGTCAATTTCAATGCAAACGCGTTACTAAGCTCACCACAGGGTTATAGGGCCATTACTCCACCATTTGGAAGTAGTTTTGAGCAAAATCAACAATGTAAGGTCAAAAACACATTATTGGCCAAAAAGTGATTCTAGCGCTCTGAAAAGCATTTTGCGCTCATAAAAACAAGAAATGTTGATATCTCTGTCAATTTCAATGCAAACGTGTTACTAAGCTCACCGTAGCGTTATAGGGCCAACTCCACCATTTGGAAGTGATCAAAAAGTGATTCTAACGCTCTGAAAAGCATTTTGCGCTCATAAACAAGAAATGTTGATATCTCTGTCAATTTCAATGCAAACGTGTTACTAAGCTCACCACAGGGTTATAGGGCCATTACTCCACCATTTGGAAGTAGTTTTGAGCAAAATCAACAATGTAAGGTCAAAAACACATTGTTGGCCAAAAAGTGATTCTAGCGCTCTGAAAAGCATTTTGCGCTCATAAAAATAAGACATGTTGATATCTCTGTCAATTTCAATGCAAACGCGTTACTAAGCTCACCACAGGGTTATAGGGCCATTACTCCACCATTTGGAAGTAGTTTTGAGCAAAATTCAACAATATAAGGTCGAAAACACATTGTTGGCCAAAAAGTGATTCTAGCGCTCTGAAAAGCATATTGCTCTCATAAAAACTAGAAATGTTGATATCTCTGTCAATTTCAATGCAAACGTGTTACTAAGCTCACCGTAGCGTTATAGGGCCATCTCCACCATTTGGAAGTGATCAAAAAGTGATTCTAACGCTCTGAAAAGCATTTTGCGCTCATAAACAAGAAATGTTGATATCTCTGTCAATTTCAATGCAAACTTGTTACTAAGCTCACCACAGGTTTATAGGGCCATTACTCCACCATTTGGAAGCAGTCTTGAGCAAAATCAACAATGTAAGGTCAAAAACACATTGTTGGTCAAAAAGTGATTCTAGCGCTCTGAAAAGCATTTTGCGCTCATAAACAAGAAATGTTGATATCTCTGTCAATTTCAATGCAAACGTGTTACTAAGCTCACCGTAGCGTTATAGGGCCAACTTCACCATTTGGAAGTGATCAAAAAGTGATTCTAGCGCTCTGAAAAGCATTTTGCGCTCATAAACAAGAAATGTTGATATCTCTGTCAATTTCAATGCAAACGTGTTACTAAGCTCACCACAGGTTTATAGGGCCATTACTCCACCATTTGGAAGTAGTTTTGAGCAAAATCAACAATGTAAGGTCAAAAACACATTGTTGGCCAAAAAGTGATTCTAGCGCTCTGAAAAGCATTTTGCGCTCATAAAAATAAGACATGTTGATATCTCTGTCAATTTCAATGCAAACGCGTTACTAAGCTCACCACAGGGTTATAGGGCCATTACTCCACCATTTGGAAGTAGTTTTGAGCAAAATCAACAATGTAAGGTCAAAAACACATTATTGGCCAAAAAGTGATTCTAGCGCTCTGAAAAGCATTTTGCGCTCATAAAAACAAGAAATGTTGATATCTCTGTCAATTTCAATGCAAACGTGTTACTAAGCTCACCGTAGCGTTATAGGGCCAACTCCACCATTTGGAAGTGATCAAAAAGTGATTCTAAACGCTCTGAAAAGCATTTTGCGCTCATAAACAAGAAATGTTGATATCTCTGTCAATTTCAATGCAAACGTGTTACTAAGCTCACCACAGGGTTATAGGGCCATTACTCCACCATTTGGAAGTAGTTTTGAGCAAAATCAACAATGTAAAGTCAAAAACACATTGTTGGCCAAAAAGTGATTCTAGCGCTCTGAAAAGCATTTTGCGCTCATAAAAATAAGACATGTTGATATCTCTGTCAATTTCAATGCAAACGCGTTACTAAGCTCACCACAGGGTTATAGGGCCATTACTCCACCATTTGGAAGTAGTTTTGAGCAAAATCAACAATGTAAGGTCAAAAACACATTATTGGCCAAAAAGTGATTCTAGCGCTCTGAAAAGCATTTTGCGCTCATAAAAACAAGAAATGTTGATATCTCTGTCAATTTCAATGCAAACGTGTTACTAAGCTCACCGTAGCGTTATAGGGCCAACTCCACCATTTGGAAGTGATCAAAAAGTGATTCTAACGCTCTGAAAAGCATTTTGCGCTCATAAACAAGAAATGTTGATATCTCTGTCAATTTCAATGCAAACGTGTTACTAAGCTCACCACAGGGTTATAGGGCCATTACTCCACCATTTGGAAGTAGTTTTGAGCAAAATCAACAATGTAAGGTCAAAAACACATTGTTGGCCAAAAAGTGATTCTAGCGCTCTGAAAAGCATTTTGCGCTCATAAAAATAAGACATGTTGATATCTCTGTCAATTTCAATGCAAACGCGTTACTAAGCTCACCACAGGGTTATAGGGCCATTACTCCACCATTTGGAAGTAGTTTTGAGCAAAATCAACAATATAAGGTCGAAAACACATTGTTGGCCAAAAAGTGATTCTAGCGCTCTGAAAAGCATATTGCTCTCATAAAAACTAGAAATGTTGATATCTCTGTCAATTTCAATGCAAACGTGTTACTAAGCTCACCGTAGCGTTATAGGGCCATCTCCACCATTTGGAAGTGATCAAAAAGTGATTCTAACGCTCTGAAAAGCATTTTGCGCTCATAAACAAGAAATGTTGATATCTCTGTCAATTTCAATGCAAACGTGTTACTAAGCTCACCACAGGTTTATAGGGCCATTACTCCACCATTTGGAAGCAGTCTTGAGCAAAATCAACAATGTAAGGTCAAAAACACATTGTTGTTCAAAAAGTGATTCTAGCGCTCTGAAAAGCATTTTGCGCTCATAAACAAGAAATGTTGATATCTCTGTCAATTTCAATGCAAACGTGTTACTAAGCTCACCACAGGTTTATAGGGCCATTACTCCACCATTTGGAAGTAGTTTTGAGCAAAATCAACAATGTAAGGTCAAAAACACATTGTTGGCCAAAAAGTGATTCTAGCGCTCTGAAAAGCATTTTGCGCTCATAAAAATAAGACATGTTGATATCTCTGTCAATTTCAATGCAAACGCGTTACTAAGCTCACCACAGGGTTATAGGGCCATTACTCCACCATTTGGAAGTAGTTTTGAGCAAAATTCAACAATATAAGGTCGAAAACACATTGTTGGCCAAAAAGTGATTCTAGCGCTCTGAAAAGCATATTGCTCTCATAAAAACTAGAAATGTTGATATCTCTGTCAATTTCAATGCAAACGTGTTACTAAGCTCACCGTAGCGTTATAGGGCCATCTCCACCATTTGGAAGTGATCAAAAAGTGATTCTAACGCTCTGAAAAGCATTTTGCGCTCATAAACAAGAAATGTTGATATCTCTGTCAATTTCAATGCAAACGTGTTACTAAGCTCACCACAGGTTTATAGGGCCATTACTCCACCATTTGGAAGTAGTTTTGAGCAAAATCAACAATGTAAGGTCAAAAACACATTGTTGGCCAAAAAGTGATTCTAGCAATCTGAAAAGCATTTTGCGCTCATAAAATAAGACATGTTGATATCTCTGTCAATTTCAATGCAAACGCGTTACTAAGCTCACCACAGGGTTATAGGGCCATTACTCCACCATTTGGAAGTAGTTTTGAGCAAAATCAACAATGTAAGGTCAAAAACACATTATTGGCCAAAAAGTGATTCTAGCGCTCTGAAAAGCATTTTGCGCTCATAAAAACAAGAAATGTTGATATCTCTGTCAATTTCAATGCAAACGTGTTACTAAGCTCACCGTAGCGTTATAGGGCCAACTCCACCATTTGGAAGTGATCAAAAAGTGATTCTAACGCTCTGAAAAGCATTTTGCGCTCATAAACAAGAAATGTTGATATCTCTGTCAATTTCAATGCAAACGTGTTACTAAGCTCACCACAGGGTTATAGGGCCATTACTCCACCATTTGGAAGTAGTTTTGAGCAAAATCAACAATGTAAAGTCAAAAACACATTGTTGGCCAAAAAGTGATTCTAGCGCTCTGAAAAGCATTTTGCGCTCATAAAAATAAGACATGTTGATATCTCTGTCAATTTCAATGCAAACGCGTTACTAAGCTCACCACAGGGTTATAGGGCCATTACTCCACCATTTGGAAGTAGTTTTGAGCAAAATCAACAATGTAAGGTCAAAAACACATTATTGGCCAAAAAGTGATTCTAGCGCTCTGAAAGCATTTTGCGCTCATAAAAACAAGAAATGTTGATATCTCTGTCAATTTCAATGCAAACGTGTTACTAAGCTCACCGTAGCGTTATAGGGCCAACTCCACCATTTGGAAGTGATCAAAAAGTGATTCTAACGCTCTGAAAAGCATTTTGCGCTCATAAACAAGAAATGTTGATATCTCTGTCAATTTCAATGCAAACGTGTTACTAAGCTCACCACAGGGTTATAGGGCCATTACTCCACCATTTGGAAGTAGTTTTGAGCAAAATCAACAATGTAAGGTCAAAAACACATTGTTGGCCAAAAAGTGATTCTAGCGCTCTGAAAAGCATTTTGCGCTCATAAAAATAAGACATGTTGATATCTCTGTCAATTTCAATGCAAACGCGTTACTAAGCTCACCACAGGGTTATAGGGCCATTACTCCACCATTTGGAAGTAGTTTTGAGCAAAATCAACAATATAAGGTCGAAAACACATTGTTGGCCAAAAAGTGATTCTAGCGCTCTGAAAAGCATATTGCTCTCATAAAAACTAGAAATGTTGATATCTCTGTCAATTTCAATGCAAACGTGTTACTAAGCTCACCGTAGCGTTATAGGGCCATCTCCACCATTTGGAAGTGATCAAAAAGTGATTCTAACGCTCTGAAAAGCATTTTGCGCTCATAAACAAGAAATGTTGATATCTCTGTCAATTTCAATGCAAACGTGTTACTAAGCTCACCACAGGTTTATAGGGCCATTACTCCACCATTTGGAAGCAGTCTTGAGCAAAATCAACAATGTAAGGTCAAAAACACATTGTTGGTCAAAAAGTGATTCTAGCATTCTGAAAAGCATTTTGCGCTCATAAAAATAAGACATGTTGATATCTCTGTCAATTTCAATGCAAACGCGTTACTAAGCTCACCACAGGGTTATAGGGCCATTACTCCACCATTTGGAAGTAGTTTTGAGCAAAATCAACAATGTAAGGTCAAAAACACATTATTGGCCAAAAAGTGATTCTAGCGCTCTGAAAAGCATTTTGCGCTCATAAAAACAAGAAATGTTGATATCTCTGTCAATTTCAATGCAAACGTGTTACTAAGCTCACCGTAGCGTTATAGGGCCAACTCCACCATTTGGAAGTGATCAAAAAGTGATTCTAACGCTCTGAAAAGCATTTTGCGCTCATAAACAAGAAATGTTGATATCTCTGTCAATTTCAATGCAAACGTGTTACTAAGCTCACCACAGGTTTATAGGGCCATTACTCCACCATTTGGAAGTAGTTTTGAGCAAAATCAACAATGTAAGGTCAAAAACACATTGTTGGTCAAAAAGTGATTCTAGCGCTCTGAAAAGCATTTGCGCTCATAAACAAGAAATGTTGATATCTCTGTCAATTTCAATGCAAACGTGTTACTAAGCTCACCACAGGTTTATAGGGCCATTACTCCACCATTTGGAAGTAGTTTTGAGCAAAATCAACAATGTAAGGTCAAAAACACATTGTTGGCCAAAAAGTGATTCTAGCGCTCTGAAAAGCATTTTGCGCTCATAAAAATAAGACATGTTGATATCTCTGTCAATTTCAATGCAAACGCGTTACTAAGCTCACCACAGGGTTATAGGGCCATTACTCCACCATTTGGAAGTAGTTTTGAGCAAAATCAACAATGTAAGGTCAAAAACACATTGTTGGCCAAAAAGTGATTCTAGCGCTCTGAAAAGCATTTTGCGCTCATAAAAATAAGACATGTTGATATCTCTGTCAATTTCAATGCAAACGCGTTACTAAGCTCACCACAGGGTTATAGGGCCATTACTCCACCATTTGGAAGTAGTTTTGAGCAAAATCAACAATGTAAGGTCAAAAACACATTGTTGGCCAAAAAGTGATTCCAGCGCTCTGAAAAGCATTTTTGCGCTCATAAAAATAAGACATGTTGATATCTCTGTCAATTTCAATGCAAACGTGTTACTAAGCTGACCAAAGGGTTGAAGGGCCAAAGTCCACCATTTGGAAGTGATCAAAAAGTGATTCTAACGCTCTGAAAAGCATTTTGCGCTCATAAACAAGAAATGTTGATATCTCTGTCAATTTCAATGCAAACGTGTTACTAAGCTCACCACAGGGTCATAGGGCCATTACAGGGACGAACCATCTCCAGAAGAGGAGCCTCCATTTGAGTATGATTTGTTAGTCCTTGACCAACGACCTTTTGTGGCAAATTCTGCCATACCATCCGCCGGACCAATTATGTCCCAAGGGCCTTCAATTCCAAACCCGGGGGCATCCTCATGTTCTCCTTTGGTCACTTGCCCTGATTCCAGCAACATGGGTCCACGCCGGACCCCACGTCAAACGGCTGGTCAGCACCCGAATGTGCATCGTCTTCCGCGGCCTGCTGGAGAGGCGCAAGTGGCCAACCCTTCTGCTTCTGTGTCCAACTCAGTGTCTGCCTTGTTTAGACCCTGGAGTTAGCTTGTTGTGTTGATCGTCGGGACGACGATCCAAGAAGGTGGGGTAGAATGTAGCAGGATAGAGGTGCTATCCATGTTACTCACGGTTAAGTACCACTAGTGGCCGTCATGATGTGGGCGGTATAAAAGCAGCCATCCTCCACCTGCCTCTTTCTTTTTGCGCTCCTGTCACTTGCGCGTCACTTCCGGGCCAAAAGGTAGTCTGGTCCGATAGGGCGACTATTTGTTGCTGCTTCAGGGTTTTTGTGCGAGCTATGGTGTAAGTTCTTGTAAGCAAGTTATTTTAAGTATTCTTTCGTGGCAATGTAGTTGATGCTGTCTGATGGCTAACGCTAGTGTGTTCTCAGGTAAACGCTGATGACGGCCGGAGTCCTCTCTTACTCCCTCCTCCTGTGTGAACGCGAGTGTGTGTGTGTGTGTGTGTGTGTATGCCAGTGTTTGGTCGTAAACAGGTATGTGTTAGCATAGCAAACAACTGTAGCATTTCTGTTTTATGTAGCCACACTAACATCATGTTTGGTCGTAAACAGGACCAACTGCAATCAGCTCATTGGGGCTGCTGCTGCTTTGCCAGGCTGATCTTGCCTTCCCACGCTACTCTGCTTCGCTGCTGCTTTGCTAGGCTGATCTTGCCTTTCCACGCTACTCTGCTTCGCTGCTGCATTGCTGGCTGATATTGCCTTTCCACGCTACTCCGCTTCACTGCTGCTGCACGCCGTTTTCTTTTTACTTCACGTGCTTTGCTCCGGCTGGCACCTCGTGCCTACTGCCGCCTGTCGCTGCGGCGCACCCCCCCCGAGTAGTTCTACCAAGGGTGTTCATCCAGTGTGCCTTTTAACCGGTGTTTCCCCCCATCCGTGTGTGCATGAGTGTTGATGTGTGTTCTAATTATTTGAATGATTTGTTTTCTTTTGGTTTGATTACTTATCTAGTTCTGCGTTTATCTCAACTATTTTGTGTGTATTGTTTTTCTTTTGGTTTGATTACTTATTTAGTTCTGCGTTTATCTCAACTATTTTGTGTGTATTGTTTGTTTTCTTTGATTTGATTACTTATTTAGTTTTGCGTTTATCTCAACTATTTTGTGTGTATTGTTTGTTTTCGTTTGGTTGCATGGTGAAGATTTTGCATTGAAAAGGAAAGAAGTTATTTAATAAATTGTATTTTTCTATAACATTTGAACTACGTCTCATGCCTTCTAAACGAGTGGACTTACCTGTGTGCTTTGCACTTTACATCAATTCCCTGAGGTGAAATTGCCAGGGTGGCGTTGTCGGTTCCTTTTTCTTATTTCTTAGTTAGATCTTTTAGTTTATTTTCCTTTCGCCCACCACCTTGCCACACTTGGCGTTGTCGGCAGGATCACTTTTTTTTCGAACGGCTGAGACGTGTGTTCCTTTGTATACATATTTGTTTGATTTTCTTTTTATTTTCTTTTTTTGTGTTGCTCGCTGTATTTGGTGCGATCTAAATTTTCTTTTTGTGCGTGCAGATTGGGGCGATCAGAGACAAAGCAGCAGAGACTACTGCAACGCCCTCCTCACCGGACTCCCCACCAAACTCATCAACAGACTGCAGATCATTCAGAACTCAGCCGCCCGGATCATCACCCGCACCAAATCATCTGACCACATCACCCCTGTCCTCATTCAACTTCACTGGCTCCCAGTACACTACCGCATCCAATACAAAACCCTACTCCTCACCTACAAAGCTCTCCACAACCTAGCCCCCAGTTATCTCTGCGACCTCCTCCAAGAATACACTCCCTCCCGCTCCCTCCGCTCAACCTCTGCTGGACTACTATGTATCCCCACATCACGACTCACTTCAATGGGTGCCCGGTCATTCAGCTGTTCAGCACCCAGGCTCTGGAACTCCCTCCCCCCACACATAAAACAGTCAGACACCATTACAACCTTCAAGTCACAACTCAAAACTCACCTGTTCAAACTCGCACACAACGTCTAACTGATCACTGTTTTGATTGTTTTGTTTTTTTGTTTTGTTTTGTCTTGTTTTTGTTTTATTTATTTCTTATTGCTTGTTTATTTATTTATTTATTTATTTTTTCCACAATGTCTTGTTTTTTTTTTTAAATATGTATGATGACTATATGCTCTGTAAGGTGACCTTGGGTGTTTTGAAAGGCGCCTCTAAATTAAATGTATTATTTATTATTAGTGGCCCCTCGTGGATCTTCGTGAGGGAGTTCTCCCTCACTATAGGTTTGACTTTCGTGGTGCTTTTGCATCATCGTAGCTACTAGTGAGTTTGTAGTAATCATGGAGGAGGAAACTCAGGAACTTAGAGAGCTGATTGCACAGTTAAAAGCAGATAATGAGCGGTTGCGACAGGGACAGGCTGGCTCAAGTGCTCTACCGTCTACCTCTTCAGCAGTACCTGCTGCCTCTCCTACTTCTGTTCCCTCTGTAGCAGAGAGACTAATTTTTGTGCCTAGAGATAGGAAGTGTACCATCTTTAGGGGAAGGACAGGCATAGGATTGAGTGAGTGGGTGGAGGAGGTGCAGGCGAGTGTGAGGGCTCGACATCTGTCCCGGTCTGACCAGGCGTTTTTTTTGTTCGACCACCTAGAGGGAGAGGCCAAGGAGGAGATAAAGTATCGCTCTGCCTCTGAGAGAGAGGACCCCGCTAGAATACTTGCCATTTTAGACGAGCTGTATGGGTGCTCAGAGTCGTATGTTGCAGTGCAGCAAGCTTTCTTTTCCAGAGGTCAACAAGAAGGAGAAACGCTTCAGGAGTTCTCCCTCGCGTTGATGAGCCTCATGGGGAAAGTGAAGCGGTGCGCCCCCGCTGACATGCCACACGCCGGGGCCCTTCTGAGAGATCAATTTGTTGAGCACATCTTGAATAGTTCCTTGCGACGCGAGTTGAAGCAGTTGGTGCGTCGCCAAACCTGATAGCACCTTGCTTGAGGTGAGGGCCGAGGCGATTCGATGGGAGCGTGAGGGTTTGCCTGGTGGTGTGAGAGGTCGCAGCCACTCGGTCCCCTTAGTGTATGGTGTCCAGTATGGTGTTCATGGTGCCCCCCAGGCTATTGCCCCACCTACCGCGGTGTCTGAGATGAGCGAGATGAGGGAGATGTTGAAGCGTCAACAAGAGCAGCTTGATCAGCTTGTAGGAAGCATTGCTCAGCTACAAAACTCCAACCAGTACCGTCGTCCACCACGGCCTGGGCCTCTAATATGCAGGCGTTGTAACCAGCCGGGACACTATGCAAATGAGTGTGATGGCGAGCGCGTTCCCTCTCGTTCACAGTTTCCCTCACGACCCCCCTTGAATGCTGATCGACAATCTCGCCCTCATTCCATGTCGGAAAACTAGTGCCCATCGAACTGCAGAGCCACAGTTCGGGTGGGGCCGCCACTGGCTCTCAAGCTGTTTCACATAACATGGATGCGTCTGGATTGATTTCGTCTTGCCCCCATTTGGATGTCGATATGGGCGGCATGAAGGTCCCTTGTCTGGTGGACACCGGCTCCATGGTGTCTACCATTTCTGAGAGCTTCTTTCGCCAACATCTTGAACCTTGGGGCCAGGAGCGCCTCCGTTCTTGTCATTGGTTGGAGCTCAGAGCTGCCAACGGTCTGACTATTCCTTACCTCGGATATTTGGAACTTGACGTGAAACTTTGTGGCAAATTGATGCCGCAATGCGGTGTTTTGGTGGTTAGGGACCCGCCTGGTGGCATGCCTTCTCGAGTGCCTGGTATCCTGGGGATGAACGTGATTCGTAAGTGCTACCATGACCTTTTTGGCCAACATGGTGTAGCGTTGTTCTCCCAGGTCTGCATCTCTGAAGCCCCCAAGCCAGTTGTGCAGGTGTGGTGAGACGCAGGGGCAGAGCCCTTTGTAATGATCAGGGCCGTCACAGCCAATGGCTTGCGTCTCCACCTTATTTATTCTGAGGTAGCTTTTTGTGTCGGGAGGTGCCACAATTTGTCTCCTCGTTATTTCCTGCTACGCCCCTCCAGGCCACTTGCTACCGGTATGTACGCGTGCTTTCCCTATGGACGCTCTGGCTGATTTGTTTGGCATGGTGATTTACTTTTTCACACTGGTCGCTTTGCAGCGCTTGTGCCTGTTGCTTGCTGGTGCCTGCTGGTGCCCTGCCTTGGTTGGTGATGCGTGCAGGTTGTTGATCGCGTAACAGTCTCGGTGTGGATTCCAACCGAATGCTAACATTCAGCGGTGCGCTGTGAGCCGCTGGCTTAAGTAGGAAGTTCCCAACTTCCTGGTAGGTATCCCTTATTTTATATCGCTATTGTTTTTAGAATTATGTTTAGCACTAACGGGGTGACCTGTATGGCTTCTAGGTACTGCCGATTGTGTCGTTGCCGACTGCTGTTTTTGCCACCCGTTGTTTACCACCAGAGCTGCCCAACTGTCCTGGGCTAGCCTGGAGGATAGCGACGAAGACGCCAACGACCACTATCTGAACGTGATCTGTCTGTTGACTTGTCCTTGTGTGTTTCCACCTGTCCGTGTCGCAACTAGTGTGTGTCGGTGAGTGTGTTTGTAGAGTGTTGGCGAGTGCGTGCGTGTTTGTCCTGGGCTAGCCTGGAGGATAGCGACGAAGACGCTAACGACCACTCTTTGAACGTGATCTGTCTGTTGACTTGTCCTTGTGTGTTTCCATCTGTCCGTGTCGCAACTAGTGTGTATCGGTGTGCGTGTGTGTGTGTGTGTGTGTAGAGTGTTGGCGAGTGCGTGCGTGTTTGTCCTGGGGAAGTGTTTGGTTTAATTTGGGGGATTCTGTTTATGGTTTGTTTTGAGCCCTGCTTCTGTTAAGCCACTGGCAGGAGGCCTTTTTTTATAGCTGCGGATAACCAGTGGGCTATCACGCATGTTTAAGATCCTTTTTGGCCTGGTTTGTGTGTTTGTGTTATATTTTGTTTTCTTACTCATTTCCTTTTTGTGAATTACATTTTGTGTAGTTGTGTTTATTGTTTTGTTTGGTCGTTTGTATCTGCCCTCATCTCTCTTTTGTTCCTTCGTTTCCAGGCGCTGAGTGCCCACCGCAGGGAGGCAACCGCAGGGAGGAATTTCTCTTTTATCATTTTGATCCTGTGTTGCTGTGTGTATGTGCGAGCACGAGTGACTGGTTGGTGTTTATGTGTCCCCCCCCTCCGTCTCCTGGTATCTTGCCCCCTGCTGGTAAGCCTCAGCCCTAACCATCCTGTCTATCCCCTACATACCAATTGATTTCATTTATCCTGTTTTTTTACATGTGGAACACGCATGTTTTAGTTAATAAAAACAACCTATTTTTGGAACTTCGTCTCTGGCGTCAGTCAAACGAACGTGTGTGCTATATAATTGTTTGGATTTAATTGATTAGTATATCCCTGGGTGCAATCCCTAGGGTGGCGTTGTCGGTTAGCTTGTTTTTCCCCTAATGCCACACAGGCACTGCAACAGTGTCATCATGCAAGTGTCCTATCTCCCTCAGACACTCCAGGGGCGGTGAAGGTCAGGGGTAAGAGGAGCTGGCAGATTCCGGGTGGTGTTATGAGAATGGTGGCCGCCACATGTTCTGAGCAGTACTCAGGTTCTACGGTACTTTTTGAGCCTTTGGATGCTGGTTTGCCTGCGGGTTGCTGGCTTCCCCTTCTTTAGTTTGCGTTATAAGGGGTACAGCCTATATACCTGTTATTAATGTTGGCTGCAACGATGTTATGTTGTACCCCCGCACTGTTGTTGGCACACTGGACTTCGTGAACGTGGTCAGCCTTCCTGCAGGAGTCACCGAGGTGCCATCAAATGTGGCCACTGTGTCTTCCCAGACAGCTTCACCCAGTGTGCAGCAACAGGTGGACGATGTGGATGTGTCGCCATTGTCGGTTGGTGAACAGGGTCAGGTGAGGTCACTACTTGGACATTACGCTTCAGTTTTCTCCACCAGTGACACCGATCTGGGTTGTACTAACCTCATCTCCCACGACATTCCTTTGATTGATGATACTCCAGTGGCGCAGCGTTATAGGCGCATTCCACCCTCAGAGTATGAGGTGGTTGAAGGAACACATCAATCAACTGCTCTCATCTCAAGTAATTCGGGAGAGTAGCAGCCCCTACGCGTCCCCGATTGTGTTGGTACGGAAAAAGGGTGGCAAACTACGCATGTGCGTTGATTACCGGCAGCTTAATCGTAAGACCCGCCGAGACGCCTTCCCTCTACCACGCATAGAAGAGTCTTTGGACGCATTGTCCGGTGCTTGCTGGTTTTCAACCCTGGACTTGACCAGTGGCTGTCACCAGGTGCCAGTCACTGAGACCGACCGGCCAAAGACCGCGTTTTGTACACCTTTCGGTTTATTTGAGTGGAACAGAATGCCTTTTGGGCTCTGTAATGCGCCCAGCACTTTCCAAAGGTTGATGCAACGCATCTTTGGTGACCAGCAGTGTCAGTCTTTATTGTATTTTACTTTATTACTTTATTATATCTTGATGATATTGTTGTGTTCTCCTCCACTATTGAACAGCATCTGGAGCGACTCAAAGTGGTGCTGGAGCGGCTTCAATGCGAGGGGCTTAAAGCCAAGCTCAGCAAGTGCTCGTTCTTTCGTAAAGAGGTGCACTACTTGGGCCATGTGATATCGGCTGATGGTGTCTCCACAGATCCGGCCAAGATTGAAGTGGTTGCTAATTGGCCGTTTCCCGCTACTGCCTCGGAGCTTCGTTCTTTCCTTGGTTTCGCCAGTTATTACCGGCGGTTTGTGGAGGGATTCGCTAAACTGGCAGCTCCTCTGCATAGGGCTGTGGCTGAGTGTGGTGGCACCAAGAAGCCTGACCAGCGGTTTTCCAGGTGTTGTAGAGTGTAACAAGAACTTTGAAACACTGAAAGCGAAGCTCACCACTGCGCCCGTGTTGGCTTATGCAGACTTCACCCTTCCATTCATTCTGGAGGTCGATGCAAGCTATGGTGGCTTGGGCGCAGTCCTCTCTCAGACTCAGGCGGGCAAGGTGAGGCCGATAGCCTATGCTAGCAGGGGCCTGCGACCTACAGAGAGGAACATGGCGAACTATAGCTCTATGAAACTCGAGTTCTTGGCCCTTAAGTGGGCCATGACAGAGAGTACTTGTTGGGAAATAGATGTGTTGTGTATACTGATAACAACCCCCTCAGTCATTTGTCTTCTGCTAAGCTGGCTGCTACTGAGCAGAGGTGGGCAGCGCAGCTAGCCTCTTTCGATTTCGAAATCAAGTATCGATCAGGGAAGAGCAACACCAATGCCGATGCTCTCTCTCGTCAGCACCCATCTGGTCCCCAGGATGTAGAGGCGATGCTTCCAGGGACAGCCATACCGAAGGCTTTGCAGCAAGCGTTGGGTTTGGGAAAGGCAGAGGCCACCCAAGCTACCATCACAGCCATGCCACAGCTTACTCCGCCTGAACTTCGTCTCGCTCAACAGACTGACCCTGTGATACAGGAACTGTTGGTGTTTTGGAGGAGGAAGCAGCGTCCTAGTAGTGAGGAGCGGGCACAGCTCTCCCAAGCTACGCTAGTGTTGCTGCGGCAGTGGGATCGCCTGCTTGAGAGGGATGATGTCCTGTACCGAAAAGTGTTCCGACCTGATGGTGCTGAAGCCATGTACCAGCTGTTGTTACCCAATGTACTGAGAGACGAGGTCCTGACCCAAGTGCACCAAGAGCATGGTCACCAGGGGGTGGAGCGAACACTGGCGCTTCTCCGGTCTCGATGCTACTGGCCTGCTATGTCCTCCGATGTAGCCCGTTGGTTGTCAGCAATGTGAGAGGTGTCAAGTGGCCAAGGATGTTCACCCAAGGGTGCACGGAGTCATGGGACATCTCTTGGCTTCCCGCCCCAACGAAATCCTTGCCATCGACTACACTACTCTAGAGCCGGCCCAGAATGGTCTAGAGAGCGTTTTGGTCCTTACTGATGTTTTTAGTAAGTACACCATGGCTATCCCTACTCGGGACCAGCGCGCAACCACTGTAGCAAGGGTTTTGGTGTCAGAGTGGTTTTATAAGTTTGGTGTCCCCGCTCGTTTGCATTCTGACCAGGGCCGTAACTTCGAAAGCTCGTTCATTCAACAATTGTGTAACTTGTATGTGTGGCATTCGGGGGTCGGGGAAACAATAAGATAAAGTTCAGTTAAAGAACTAGTGACAAGTTGCCAACAACGCCACCCCAGGAATTTCACCTGGAGAGTTAGATTAACCTAAGTTAAAGCACACAAGTTCGTTCACTAATGAAAGCTTGAGACTGGGTCCAGCATACAAATTCAATTCCTTTTAATTAATATATATAATCTTTAAGCATGACTTCTCAATAAAATATGTTCACACAAACACACTAAGCGAACACACACACACACACACACAAAATACACAAAAAGGGAAGAGCAAATAACTAAATGGGTTTTAAATCAAAAGTAAAGGAGATTTATCCAAACTGATAAATCCAAATGAATAAGTAAAGCAATTAAACCAAACCAAAATAACTAAGAAAACGAATTAAACCAAAACAACCATGCAAAGCAACCCACAAAACACAAATAATATCATGGATAAGTAAAGCAATTAAGCCAAAACAAACATGCAAAGCAACCCACAAAACACAAATAATATCATCAATAAGATCAGTTGGAAGTCTGTTAAATGAATGGATCAAAATAATGAGACTTAGGGTGAGGCAGCAATCACCATACTCGGGGCAGGTACAGCACAGTAGGAGATGCAGAGTAGGATCGATGTGTTGGCTATATAATCAGTGGACAAAACGGCAGCCGGCCAACAGCAGCGTGAAGAGGGGGGGGGACGTGCTGGCAGAAACCGCCCACACACACGTCAACCCTGCCATAGAAAAATACATTTGTTCTGGAGGCTGAACAACAACTGTAATAACTTGGGTTAGCGTCATCTATCCACATACCGTCAGGAGTTGAATGAACATCAAGGGGAGGAAGGGGACCACCTGTAGCGAGCAACACCATTACAAGTGCAACTCGATCTACAGCTGATCGCTCCCCGCTGCAACAGGTAGAGGAGGAAACACTCGCACGCCCTACAACTGGGGTCGATACGGGAGAGGGAAGACCCGGCCAATAAACTGCCTGAGGGATGGAAGCCAATATTGAGGACTTGTGCAAAGTTTAGAAGGTACACAGATGCACACAACCACTACATACCAAACAACGGCGAGCTGCACGATCCAACTAAAAGGCGATCAGGTGAGGCGATCAGGTTTCGGTGACAACAGGGGGCGGGGTAGCCAGGAGCTCCCAGGCAAGAGTGCTCCCAGTGCACAACCACCCACCTTTATAGGCAGCGCACCCAACAGTGATAGGCCGGTACTGCAGCACTAATTAAAGGCCCATCCTGCTACATTCTACCCCCATTGACTTCATCGTCGTCCCGACGATGGAACAACTGATCCAGAGGATCACCCAACTAACTCCACGGCCTAAAGAGCGCAGTAACGGCATTTGACACTGGACCAGGGGGATTTGCAGCCCCAGATGCCAAGTTCCCTACAGGTCGCGGAAGATGATAGAGGTTTGGGTGCTGGCCAGCCGTCGACCTGGCTGACCGGCGTACTTCACTTTCAGCCGCATAACTGGCGGATGGAACGGCCAGGGAAATGGAGGGTGGATCTGCCACTGCAGTCGAGGGAGCGCTTGACGACTCTGACCCAGCAGAGTCAGGTGGTGGGAGCAGCAACCGAGGGGTGGTTTGAGTCACCACGGCTGTGCGAGCAGGGGCAGAAACAGGGGTCTCCGGCCCCAACATAAACAAGTCTCCGTCAAACGGCAAACTCATCCTCTGACCGAGGCCGGTCAAGAGGGGGTGGACAAGGGGGCAATGCACTACCCTGAGGGGCAGCTCCGGCAACGGCTTTCAACAGTGTTCGATGGACCTGCCGAACTTTGGTTTGGTCGTCCATTGGTGCGATGGTGTACACTGGACCACCTTCTCGGGGTGCCTTTACGACTCTGTACACCACAGGGCCCCACAGATCCTGTATCTTGTGGCGCCCCCTTGCACTATGATCGCGCAGCCACACCAACTGCCCCACCTTTAGTGGGTCATCCCGAACATGATTATCATGATTCCTCCTTCTGCGCTCTGCCGCCACCTTCAACCTTTCCCGGGCCCCGTCAAAAGCAAGCTGGAGCCGGTTTTGATGTTCTTGGATCCACTCGTGGACCTCGCCACCCACAGGGTCTAAGACTCTACCCAAGAGAAAATCAACCGGCAGCCTGGGTTCTTGCCCGAACATCAGGTAGAATGGAGACTCGCCGGTGGACTGATGGGGAGTGGTGTTATACGAGTAGAGCACCTGTGGCAGGCAAGAGTGCCAGTCTCTTTTCCGAGATGCAGGTAAGGCACGCAATAAGTTGTGGAGAGTGCGATTAAAGCGTTCGCATTGGCCGTTACCGGCGGGATGGTATGGAGTGGTGCGAGATTTTTCAATACCGTAAAGTACACAGCTGTTTAATGAGGGAACTTTCAAAGTTGCGGCCCTGATCAGAATGGATACGGGCAGGAACGCCAAACTTATAGAACCACTCAGTGACCAAAGTCTGAGCAACAACTGGGGCTCGTTGATCTCGGGTAGGAACAGCCAAGGTGTATTTACTGAAAACGTCTGTCATGACTAAGACATTCTCCAACCCGTTGTGGCTGGGTTCCAGCAAGGTAAAATCAATGGCCAAGATTTCGTTGGGACGCGAAGCCAACAAATGCCCATGAAACTAGGAGGCGGTCTGGGTGTGTCCTTAGCAACTTGACACCTCTCACACTCTCTGCACATGCCTGGCCAGTAGCACCTTTGCCGCACTAGCTCCAATGTCCTCTCCACACCCTGATGCCCATGCCCTTGATGAACCTGAGCCAGCACCTCTTGCTTTAACGTGGCAGGCAGCAGAAGCTGAAACACCGCTTCGGCGCCATCAGGACGGAAGATGCGCCGGAAGAGAACACCCTCCTGCTCAACCAGCCGTTTCCACTGACCTATAATGGTCAGTGCAGGAGGAGACAAGTGCTTCCGCTCCTGATAGTTGGGACTCTGCTGCCGCCCCCAAAATGCTAAAACCTCCTGAAGGACAGGATCAGCTTGTTGAAGTGCCTGGAGGTCAGAAGGTGCATGATGGGGCAAAGCAGCAATAGCAGCTTGATTGGCGGGAGTGGTTTCACGCTGCAGGACCTGCCGCAAGGGCTCAGGGACTGAGGGTACCAGGAAACATCACCTCTAGGTTCGTTGGCCCAGGTGGATGCTTCCGAGATAAAGCATCAGCATTTTTATTACTCCTCCCAGAGCGGTACTTTATTTCAAAATCAAAAGCTGCCAATTGTGCTGCCCAACGCTGTTCGGTGGCACCGAGTTTGGCAGAAGACAAGTGACTGAGGGGGATTATTGTCGGTGTAAACAATGCATTTATAACCAAGCAAGTACTCCCTGAATTTTTCTGACACAGCCCACTTAAGAGCTAAAAACTCAAATTTCATGGAGCTGTAGTTCGACATATTTCGCTCTGTGGGCCTCAACCCCCTACTAGCATAAGCTATCGGTCTGACCTTCCCATTCTGTTCCTGTGAGAGCACAGCTCCAAGGCCACCATAGCTCGCATCAACCTCCAAGATGAATGGTAAGGAGAAGTCGGCGTAGGCTAGCACAGGTGCAGTGGTAAGTTTGGTCTTCAATGCTTCAAAGTTGCGATGGCACTCATCCGACCAATGCTCCGCCACTATTCGCACCACACCCCTAGACTTCCTACCAGCTAGTTCTGCTACCAGCTTGTGTAGAGGGGCCGCCAACTTGGCAAACCCCTCCACAAAGCGGCGGTAATAGCTGGCGAAGCCAAGGAATGAGCGTAGGTCAGCGATGGTGGTGGGAGGCTGCCAGTTGGCAACTACCTCTTGCTTGCTGGGATCGGTGGATACTCCCTGGTCAGAGACCACATGGCCCAAGTACCGCACCTTCGGCTGGAAGAACGCGCATTTGCTTAGCTTAGCCTTCAGGCCTTGTTCCTGCAACCGCCCCAGTACAATCTCCAGCCGCTCCAGGTGTTGTTCCACCGTGGAGGAGAAGACCACGATGTCATCCAGATACAGGAGCAACGATTGACATTGTTGGTCACCGAACATTCGCTGCATCAGCCTCTGGAAAGTGCTGGGGGCGTTGCAAAGCCCAAAGGGCATGCGGTTCCATTCGAATAAGCCGAACGGGGTGCAAAAGGCGGTTTTGGGCCTGTCTGCTTCTGTGACCGGGACTTGGTTATACCCGCTGGCCAAGTCAAGAGTAGAGAACCAGCGGGCACCTGTCAGGGCGTCCAAAGATTCCTCGATGCGTGGAAGGGGAAAAGCATCCTTCCGCGTTTTGTTGTTGAGCTGGCGGTAGTCCACGCACATGCGTAAACTGCCGTCTTTCTTTTTCACAAGCACAATTGGGGCACCATAAGGACTGCTACTCTCTCTGATGATTTGATTTTCAAGCAGTTGGTTAATATGCTCCTTAACCACCTCGTACTCGGACGGCGGGATGCGCCTATAGCGTTGCCTGACAGGCACGTTGTCTAAGAGCGGGATGTCATGGCTGATCAGGTTGGTGCATCCCAGATCTCCCTCATGGGAGGAAAAGACAGAGTCGTACTGCCTAAGAAGGGACTGAACCTTACCCCGATCTTCAGTCGGCAAGGCTGACAAGTCCAAAGCCCCAATCCGATCCGGCACGACTTCAGACGTGGCCTGGGAAGCCACAGTGGCGACGTCTGTTGGCGTCTCAGTGACCCCTGCAGGCAGGCTGACAACCCGGACTTCATCCAAGGTGCCCACCACAGTACGAGGGTACAGCAAAACACTAGTGGAGCCAACATTTACAATCGGGATGTACGCAGTGCCTCGTACTACCCGAACCAATGCATGTGAAGCAAGCAGTCCAGCAGGTAGGCCAGACTCCAAAGGCTCAAACAACACCCTAGTACCTGAGTACTGCTCGGAGCATGTTGCTGTAACTATTGTCATCGTACCACCAGGGATACGGCATGCCTTCCCACCCCCGAACCTTGACCTGGCCTGCTGCGTGCTGAGGGGCTTGCCTGCTGGCCTGATGACACTTCTGTAGTGCCTGCGTAACTGTCTCTGGTGCATCTGATACAGAGAGCAAATTGAACAAAGCCAGACCATGCTGTCCAAAGAGCACCTGATAACATCGACGAATAATATTCATCCCCAGAATACCAGGAACCTGAGCAGACACCGCTCCCGGAGGATCTTTCACCACCAAAACCCCACACCGCGGCACTGAAGTGCCACAGAGCTCGACATAGGGGATGTCCAACCCATTGGCTGCTCTAAGCTTCAGCCAATTACAAGCTTGGAGCCTCTCATGCCCCCAAGGCCGGAAGTGTTTGCAGGAAAAAGCTTTCTGTAACTGTGGACACCATGGAACCGGTATCTACCAAGCAAAGAACCTGAGCTCCACCCATGTTCACGGCAACATGCGGGCAAGACGACATCAGCTCAAGAACTTCCTCCGAGCCAGTGGCTACCCCCCCCGAACGGTGGCTCTGCAGTTCGGCGGGGTGCTAGTTTTCCGGCTCCTGGGCCTGATGAAAATGCCTGTTAGACTGTTGGCGATCAGGCAAGAAGACTGTGTGCGAGCAGAAACCCGAACGCCATCACACTCGCTTGCGTAGTGACCTGACTGTTGGCAGCGCCGGCATATAACATGGGTGATCGGGCCTTTTCTGCTGCTGCCCCTAGACTATGGAACGCCCTCCCTGACCACCTGAGGGCTCCACAGACTACAGCTCTTTTTTAAACGGAACCTCAAAACCCATCTCTTTAAAAGAGCATTTAGCTAAACTTTCTTTGAGGTTCCCCCTTTTTTAATAGTTTTTTTTCTTTTGGTATTTTTATTTATTTATTTATTTTATTTTTTTCTCTGAAGCACTTTGAGATTCTTGAATATAAAGTGCATTATAAATACAATTTATTATTATTATTATTATTATTATAACAGGGCCACGACGAGGTGGAGGGTGGCGCAGATGAGAGGGCTGCAATGTGGCGATGCTCTGGGTAAGTTGGTTCAGCTGTTCTTGCTGCAACCTTAACATCTCTCTCATCTCCACCATTTCCTGTCCCTGAGGTGGAGTGGTTGCTCCCCGGGAGCCACTCTGTACCCCGTACTGGAGACCAAAAGCTGAAGGAACGGAATGACTCCGACCCCAACCCCCCCCCCAGGTAACCCCTCCCGTTCCCTACCGAATCGCCTCACCCCGGACATCAAGCAAAGTAGCAGTAGCCTGCCTCCTGACCAACTGCTTCAGCTCGCGACGCAAGGCACCGTCCAAAACATGCTCGACAAATTGGTCGCGCAGCAGAACGTCTGCATTCGTCATACCACCAGGTGCACTTCTCTTCACCGACTCCATCAAGCTCAACAACGCGAGGGAGAACTCGTGCAGTGTCTCCCCTTCTTGTTGCCGTCGGGAGAAGAACTCCTCCTGTAAGGCTACATAAGACTTTGAGCACCCATACAGTTCCTGTAACACAGAGATGATTTTAGCTGAGTCTTCCTTCTCCACAACAGACCGATATTTGATCTCCTCTCGAGCCTCACCCTCAAGATGATCAAACAAGAAAAAGGCTTGCTCAGATGTGGATAAGTGACGCGCCCGCATGCAGGCTTTGAGCCTCCTCAAGCCACTCAGTCAACCCCATACCTGATTTTCCCCTGAACATAGGACACTTTCTATCCCTTGGCACAAAAACCAGCCTCTCTGCTATGGGGTTCCTAGTAGTAACAGGGGCCACAGGTGGCACAGAAGAAGTGGAGGATTCGGAACTAGGACCGGGCACGGCCACAGCCTGCTCCTGCCGCAACCTCTCATTGTCCACCTTTAACTGCGCCACCAGCTCCCTCAATTCCTGCAGCTCTACATCCATAACTGACACTACAGTCAGACTAGGACACAACAACCCCACAACTGGATTCTCACCGGGACTCTGCGGACCACGAAAGGCCAAGCTGCCGTTTTGCCTCTGAACACAATTCAAAACATCTACATCAAATATGTACCCTGGGGACTATTAAAATAAACAAAAAAAAATGATATAAAGAAACTGGACCACACGTCTCTGCTTTCCAAAAGTAATTATCCTGCCGACAACGCCAAATGTGGCATTCGGGGGTCGGGGAAACAATAAGATAAAGTTCAGTTAAAGAACTAGTGACAAGTTGCCAACAACGCCACCCCAGGAATTTCACCTGGAGAGTTTAGATTAACCTAAGTTAAAGCACACAAGTTCGTTCACTAATGAAAGCTTGAGACTGGGTCCAGCATACAATTCATTCCTTTTAATTAATATATATAATCTTTAAGCATGACTTCTCAATAAAATATGTTCACACAAACACACTAAAGCGAACACACACACACACACACACAAAATACACAAAAAGGGAAGAGCAAATAACTAAATGGGTTTTAAATCAAAAGTAAAGGAGATTTATCCAAACTGATAAATCCAAATGAATAAGTAAAGCAATTAAACCAAACCAAAATAACTAAGAAAACGAATTAAACCAAAACAACCATGCAAAGCAACCCACAAAACACAAATAATATCATGGATAAGTAAAGCAATTAAGCCAAAACAAACATGCAAAGCAACCCACAAAACACAAATAATATCATCAATAAGATCAGTTGGAAGTCTGTTAAATGAATGGATCAAAATAATGAGACTTAGGGTGAGGCAGCAATCACCATACTCGGGGCAGGTACAGCACAGTAGGAGATGCAGAGTAGGATCGATGTGTTGGCTATATAATCAGTGGACAAAACGGCAGCCGGCCAACAGCAGCGTGAAGAGGGGGGGGGGCGTGCTGGCAGAAACCGCCCACACACACGTCAACCCTGCCATAGAAAATACATTTGTTCTGGAGGCTGAACAACAACTGTAATAACTTGGGTTAGCGTCATCTTATCCACATACCGTCAGGAGTTGAATGAACATCAAAGGGGAGGAAGGGGACCACCTGTAGCGAGCAACACCATTACAAGTGCAACTCGATCTACAGCTGATCGCTCCCCGCTGCAACAGGTAGAGGAGGAAACACTCGCACGCCCTACAACTGGGGTCGATACGGGAGAGGGAAGACCCGGCCAATAAACTGCCTGAGGGATGGAAGCCAATATTGAGGACTTGTGCAAAGTTTAGAAGGTACACAGATGCACACAACCACTACATACCAAACAACGGCGAGCTGCACGATCCAACTAAAAGGCGATCAGGTGAGGCGATCAGGTTTCGGTGACAACAGGGGGCGGGGTAGCCAGGAGCTCCCAGGCAAGAGTGCTCCCAGTGCACAACCACCCACCTTTATAGGCAGCGCACCCAACAGTGATAGGCCGGTACTGCAGCACTAATTAAAGGCCCATCCTGCTACATATGGTATCGTAAAATCACGTACTACCCCGTACCACCCCGAAGGAAATGGTCAATGCGAGCGGTTTAACCGGACACTCCACAACCTGCTGCGTACTCTGCCAGTGTCTCGTAAAAGGGATTGGCATACGTGTCTTCCTCACGTCCTTATTGTTACAACACGACTCCCACCAATCAACGGGAGAATCTCCCTTTGCCTTGATGTTCGGGCAGGAACCAAGGCTACCACTCGATTTCTTGTTGGGTTAGGGTCGAGAGCCCGGTCGGGGGGTCCATCCATGAGTGGGTGCAAGAGCATCAAGCCCGCTTGGAGGTGGCCTTTGAAGGCGCAAGGGAGCGCTTGAAACATGCTGCCGCTCGGCGAAGGCGAGTCCATGATCAGCATGTAATAGATTTGCCTTTGCAGGAAGGGCAGTTGGTGTACTTGCGCGACTTCAGGGCAGGGGGCCCCAGAAGACCCGAGATCGGTGGAGCTCGATGAAGTATCGAGTGTTGAGGATGCCTAGAGAGGGTGGCTCAGTGTATACTATTGCGCCAGTAGACGATGAGACAAAGGGCAGACAGGTCCACCGCACTATGCTGAAGGCGGTCGTAGGGGTGGACTCACCTCGTCCTGCCTCTTCCCACAACTCGTCACCCAGGGACGAACCATCTCCAGAAGAGGAGCCTCCATTTGAGTATGATTTGTTAGTCCTTGACCTTTTGTGGCAAATTCTGCCATACCATCCGCCGGACCAATTATGTCCCAAGGGCCTTCATCAATTCCAAACCCGGGGGCATCCTCATGTTCTCCTTTGGTCACTTGCCCTGATTCCAGCAACATGGGTCCACGCCGGACCCCACGTCAAACGGGCTGGTCAGCACCCGAATGTGCATCGTCTTCCGCGGCCTGCTGGAGAGGCGCAAGTGGCCAACCCTTCTGCTTCTGTGTCCAACTCAGTGTCTGCCTTGTTTAGACCCTGGAGTTAGCTTGTGTGTTGATCGTCGGGACGACGATCCAAGAAGGTGGGGTAGAATGTAGCAGGATAGAGGTGCTATCCATGTTAGTCACGGTTAAGTACCACTAGTGGCCGTCATGATGTGGGCGGTATAAAAGCAGCCATCCTCCACCTGCCTCTTTCTTTTTGCGCTCCTGTCACTTGCGCGTCACTTCCGGGCCAAAAGGTAGTCTGGTCCGATAGGGCGACTATTTGTTGCTGCTTCAGGGTTTTCGTGCGAGCTATGGTGTAAGTTCTTGTAAGCAAGTTATTTTAAGTATTCTTTCGTGACAATGTAGTTGATGCTGTCTGATAGCTAACGCTAAGTGTGTTCTCAGGTAAACGCTGATGACGGCCGGAGTCCTCTCTCACTCCCTCCTCCTGTGTGAACGCGAGTGTGTGTGTGTGTGTGTGTGTGTGTGTGTGTATGCCAGTGTTTGGTCGTAAACAGGTATGTGTTAGCATAGCAAACAACTGTAGCATTTCTGTTTTATGTAGCCACACTAACATCATGTTTGGTCGTAAACAGGACCAACTGCAATCAGCTCATTGGGGCTGCTGCTGCTTTGCCAGGCTGATCTTGCCTTCCCACAGCTACTCTGCTTCGCTGCTTTGCTAGGCTGATCTTGCCTTTCCACGCTACTCTGCTTCGCTGCTGCATTGCTGGCTGATATTGCCTTTCCACGCTACTCCGCTTCACTGCTGCTGCACGCCGTGTTGTTTACTTCACGTGCTTTGCTCCGGCTGGCACCTCGTGCCTACTGCCGCCTGTCGCTGCGGCGCACCCCCCCCGAGGTAGTTCTACCAAGGGTGTTCATCCAGTGTGCCTTTTAACCGGGGTTTCCCCCCATCCGTGTGTGCATGAGTGTTGATGTGTGTTCTAATTATTTGAATGATTTGTTTTCTTTTGGTTTGATTACTTATCTAGTTCTGCGTTTATCTCAACTATTTTGTGTGTATTGTTTTTCTTTTGGTTTGATTACTTATTTAGTTCTATTTTCGTTTGGTTGCATGGTGAAGATTTTGCATTGAAAAGGAAAGAAGTTATTTAATAAATTGTATTTTTCTATAACATTTGAACTACGTACGTCTCATGCCTTCTAAACGAGTGGACTTACCAGTGTGCTTTGCACTTTACATCAATTCCCTGAGGTGAAATTCCCAGGGTGGCGTTCCTTTTTCTTATTTCTTAGTTAGATCTTTTAGTTTATTTTCCTTTCGCCTACCACCTTGCCACACTTGGCGTTGTCGGCAGGATCACTTTTTTTTCGAACGGCTGAGACGTGTGATCAAAAAGTGATTCTAACGCTCTGAAAAGCATTTTGCGCTCATAAACAAGAAATGTTGATCTCTGTCAATTTCAATGCAAACGTGTTACTAAGCTCACCACAGGGTTATAGGGCCATTACTCCACCATTTGGAAGTAGTTTTGAGCAAAATCAACAATGTAAGGTCAAAAACACATTATTGGCCAAAAAGTGATTCTAGCGCTCTGAAAAGCATTTTGCGCCCATAAAAACAAGAAATGTTGATATCTCTGTCAATTTCAATGCAAACGTGTTACTACGCTCACCGTAGCGTTATAGGGCCAACTCCACCATTTGGAAGTGATCAAAAAGTGATTCTAACGCTCTGAAAAGCATTTTGCGCTCATAAACAAGAAATGTTGATATCTCTGTCAATTTCAATGCAAACGTGTTACTAAGCTCACCACAGGGTTATAGGGCCAACTCCACCATTTGGAAGTGATCAAAAAGTGATTCTAACGCTCTGAAAAGCATTTTGCGCTCATAAACAAGAAATGTTGATATCTCTGTCAATTTCAATGCAAACGTGTTACTAAGCTCACCACAGGGTTATAGGGCCATTACTCCACCATTTGGAAGTAGTTTTGAGCAAAATCAACAATGTAAGGTCAAAAACACATTGTTGGCCAAAAAGTGATTCTAGCGCTCTGAAAAGCATTTTGCGCTCATAAAAATAAGACATGTTGATATCTCTGTCAATTTCAATGCAAACGCGTTACTAAGCTCACCACAGGGTTATAGGGCCATTACTCCACCATTTGGAAGTAGTTTTGAGCAAAATCAACAATATAAGGTCGAAAACACATTGTTGGCCAAAAAGTGATTCTAGCGCTCTGAAATGCATATTGCTCTCATAAAAACTAGAAATGTTGATATCTCTGTCAATTTCAATGCAAACGTGTTACTAAGCTCACCGTAGCGTTATAGGGCCATCTCCACCATTTGGAAGTGATCAAAAAGTGATTCTAACGCTCTGAAAAGCATTTTGCGCTCATAAACAAGAAATGTTGATATCTCTGTCAATTTCAATGCAAACGTGTTACTAAGCTCACCACAGGGTTATAGGGACATTACTCCACCATTTGGAAGTAGTTTTGAGCAAAATCAACAATGTAAGGTCAAAAACACATTGTTGGCCAAAAAGTGATTCTAGCGCTCTGAAAAGCATTTTGCGCTCATAAAAACAAGAAATGTTGATATCTCTGTCAATTTCAATGCAAACGTGTTACTAAGCTCACCGTAGCGTTATAGGGCCAACTCCACCATTTGGAAGTGATCAAAAAGTGATTCTAACGCTCTGAAAAGCATTTTGCGCTCATAAACAAGAAATGTTGATATCTCTGTCAATTTCAATGCAAACGTGTTACTAAGCTCACCACAGGTTTATAGGGCCATTACTCCACCATTTGGAAGCAGTCTTGAGCAAAATCAACAATGTAAGGTCAAAAACACATTGTTGGTCAAAAAGTGATTCTAGCGCTCTGAAAAGCATTTTGCGCTCATAAACAAGAAATGTTGATATCTCTGTCAATTTCAATGCAAACGTGTTACTAAGCTCACCGTAGCGTTATAGGGCCAACTTCACCATTTGGAAGTGATCAAAAAGTGATTCTAGCGCTCTGAAAAGCATTTTGCGCTCATAAACAAGAAATGTTGATATCTCTGTCAATTTCAATGCAAACGTGTTACTAAGCTCACCACAGGTTTATAGGGCCATTACTCCACCATTTGGAAGTAGTTTTGAGCAAAATCAACAATGTAAGGTCAAAAACACATTGTTGGCCAAAAAGTGATTCTAGCAATCTGAAAAGCATTTTGCGCTCATAAAAATAAGACATGTTGATATCTCTGTCAATTTCAATGCAAACGCGTTACTAAGCTCACCACAGGGTTATAGGGCCATTACTCCACCATTTGGAAGTAGTTTTGAGCAAAATCAACAATGTAAGGTCAAAAACACATTATTGGCCAAAAAGTGATTCTAGCGCTCTGAAAGCATTTTGCGCTCATAAAAACAAGAAATGTTGATATCTCTGTCAATTTCAATGCAAACGTGTTACTAAGCTCACCGTAGCGTTATAGGGCCAACTCCACCATTTGGAAGTGATCAAAAAGTGATTCTAACGCTCTGAAAAGCATTTTGCGCTCATAAACAAGAAATGTTGATATCTCTGTCAATTTCAATGCAAACGTGTTACTAAGCTCACCACAGGGTTATAGGGCCATTACTCCACCATTTGGAAGTAGTTTTGAGCAAAATCAACAATGTAAAGTCAAAAACACATTGTTGGCCAAAAAGTGATTCTAGCGCTCTGAAAAGCATTTTGCGCTCATAAAAATAAGACATGTTGATATCTCTGTCAATTTCAATGCAAACGCGTTACTAAGCTCACCACATGGTTATAGGGCCATTACTCCACCATTTGGAAGTAGTTTTGAGCAAAATCAACAATGTAAGGTCAAAAACACATTGTTGGCCAAAAAAGTGATTCTAGCGCTCTGAAAAGCATTTTTGCGCTCATAAAAATAAGACATGTTGATATCTCTGTCAATTTCAATGCAAACGTGTTACTAAGCTCACCGTAGCGTTATAGGGCCAACTCCACCATTTGGAAGTGATCAAAAAGTGATTCTAACGCTCTGAAAAGCATTTTGCGCTCATAAACAAGAAATGTTGATATCTCTGTCAATTTCAATGCAAACGTGTTACTAAGCTCACCACAGGTTTATAGGGCCATTACTCCACCATTTGGAAGTAGTTTTGAGCAAAATCAACAATGTAAGGTCAAAAACACATTGTTGGTCAAAAAGTGATTCTAGCGCTCTGAAAAGCATTTTGCGCTCATAAACAAGAAATGTTGATATCTCTGTCAATTTCAATGCAAACGTGTTACTAAGCTCACCACAGGGTTATAGGGCCATTACTCCACCATTTGGAAGTAGTTTTGAGCAAAATCAACAATGTAAGGTCAAAAACACATTGTTGGCCAAAAAGTGATTCTAGCGCTCTGAAAAGCATTTTGCGCTCATAAAAATAAGACATGTTGATATCTCTGTCAATTTCAATGCAAACGCGTTACTAAGCTCACCACAGGGTTATAGGGCCATTACTCCACCATTTGGAAGTAGTTTTGAGCAAAATCAACAATGTAAGGTCAAAAACACATTGTTGGCCAAAAAGTGATTCTAGCGCTCTGAAAAGCATTTTGCGCTCATAAAAATAAGACATGTTGATATCTCTGTCAATTTCAATGCAAACGCGTTACTAAGCTCACCACAGGGTTATAGGGCCATTACTCCACCATTTGGAAGTAGTTTTGAGCAAAATCAACAATGTAAGGTCAAAAACACATTGTTGGCCAAAAAGTGATTCCAGCGCTCTGAAAAGCATTTTTGCGCTCATAAAAATAAGACATGTTGATATCTCTGTCAATTTCAATGCAAACGTGTTACTAAGCTGACCAAAGGGTTGAAGGGCCAAAGTCCACCATTTGGAAGTGATCAAAAAGTGATTCTAACGCTCTGAAAAGCATTTTGCGCTCATAAACAAGAAATGTTGATATCTCTGTCAATTTCAATGCAAACGTGTTACTAAGCTCACCACAGGGTTATAGGGCCATTACAGGGACGAACCATCTCCAGAAGAGGAGCCTCCATTTGAGTATGATTTGTTAGTCCTTGACCAACGACCTTTTGTGGCAAATTCTGCCATACCATCCGCCGGACCAATTATGTCCCAAGGGCCTTCAATTCCAAACCCGGGGGCATCCTCATGTTCTCCTTTGGTCACTTGCCCTGATTCCAGCAACATGGGTCCACGCCGGACCCCACGTCAAACGGCTGGTCAGCACCCGAATGTGCATCGTCTTCCGCGGCCTGCTGGAGAGGCGCAAGTGGCCAACCCTTCTGCTTCTGTGTCCAACTCAGTGTCTGCCTTGTTTAGACCCTGGAGTTAGCTTGTTGTGTTGATCGTCGGGACGACGATCCAAGAAGGTGGGGTAGAATGTAGCAGGATAGAGGTGCTATCCATGTTACTCACGGTTAAGTACCACTAGTGGCCGTCATGATGTGGGCGGTATAAAAGCAGCCATCCTCCACCTGCCTCTTTCTTTTTGCGCTCCTGTCACTTGCGCGTCACTTCCGGGCCAAAAGGTAGTCTGGTCCGATAGGGCGACTATTTGTTGCTGCTTCAGGGTTTTCGTGCGAGCTATGGTGTAAGTTCTTGTAAGCAAGTTATTTTAAGTATTCTTTCGTGGCAATGTAGTTGATGCTGTCTGATGGCTAACGCTAGTGTGTTCTCAGGTAAACGCTGATGACGGCCGGAGTCCTCTCTTACTCCCTCCTCCTGTGTGAACGCGAGTGTGTGTGTGTGTGTGTGTGTGTGTATGCCAGTGTTTGGTCGTAAACAGGTATGTGTTAGCATAGCAAACAACTGTAGCATTTCTGTTTTATGTAGCCACACTAACATCATGTTTGGTCGTAAACAGGACCAACTGCAATCAGCTCATTGGGGCTGCTGCTGCTTTGCCAGGCTGATCTTGCCTTCCCACGCTACTCTGCTTCGCTGCTGCTTTGCTAGGCTGATCTTGCCTTTCCACGCTACTCTGCTTCGCTGCTGCATTGCTGGCTGATATTGCCTTTCCACGCTACTCCGCTTCACTGCTGCTGCACGCCGTTTTCTTTTTACTTCACGTGCTTTGCTCCGGCTGGCACCTCGTGCCTACTGCCGCCTGTCGCTGCGGCGCACCCCCCCCGAGTAGTTCTACCAAGGGTGTTCATCCAGTGTGCCTTTTAACCGGTGTTTCCCCCCATCCGTGTGTGCATGAGTGTTGATGTGTGTTCTAATTATTTGAATGATTTGTTTTCTTTTGGTTTGATTACTTATCTAGTTCTGCGTTTATCTCAACTATTTTGTGTGTATTGTTTTTCTTTTGGTTTGATTACTTATTTAGTTCTGCGTTTATCTCAACTATTTTGTGTGTATTGTTTGTTTTCTTTTGATTTGATTACTTATTTAGTTTTGCGTTTATCTCAACTATTTTGTGTGTATTGTTTGTTTTCGTTTGGTTGCATGGTGAAGATTTTGCATTGAAAAGGAAAGAAGTTATTTAATAAATTGTATTTTTCTATAACATTTGAACTACGTCTCATGCCTTCTAAACGAGTGGACTTACCTGTGTGCTTTGCACTTTACATCAATTCCCTGAGGTGAAATTGCCAGGGTGGCGTTGTCGGTTCCTTTTTCTTATTTCTTAGTTAGATCTTTTAGTTTATTTTCCTTTCGCCCACCACCTTGCCACACTTGGCGTTGTCGGCAGGATCACTTTTTTTTCGAACGGCTGAGACGTGTGTTCCTTTGTATACATATTTGTTTGATTTTCTTTTTATTTTCTTTTTTTGTGTTGCTCGCTGTATTTGGTGCGATCTAAATTTTCTTTTTGTGCGTGCAGATTGGGGCGATCAGAGACAAAGCAGCAGAGACTACTGCAACGCCCTCCTCACCGGACTCCCCACCAAACTCATCAACAGACTGCAGATCATTCAGAACTCAGCCGCCCGGATCATCACCCGCACCAAATCATCTGACCACATCACCCCTGTCCTCATTCAACTTCACTGGCTCCCAGTACACTACCGCATCCAATACAAAACCCTACTCCTCACCTACAAAGCTCTCCACAACCTAGCCCCCAGTTATCTCTGCGACCTCCTCCAAGAATACACTCCCTCCCGCTCCCTCCGCTCAACCTCTGCTGGACTACTATGTATCCCCACATCACGACTCACTTCAATGGGTGCCCGGTCATTCAGCTGTTCAGCACCCAGGCTCTGGAACTCCCTCCCCCCACACATAAAACAGTCAGACACCATTACAACCTTCAAGTCACAACTCAAAACTCACCTGTTCAAACTCGCACACAACGTCTAACTGATCACTGTTTTGATTGTTTTTTTTTTTTGTTTTTTGTCTTGTTTTTGTTTTATTTATTTCTTATTGCTTGTTTATTTATTTATTTATATATTTTTTCCACAATGTCTTTTTTTTTTTTTTTAAATATGTATGATGACTATATGCTCTGTAAGGTGACCTTGGGTGTTTTGAAAGGCGCCTCTAAATTAAATGTATTATTATTTATTATTAGTGGCCCCTCGTGGATCTTCGTGAGGGAGTTCTCCCTCACTATAGGTTTGACTTTCGTGGTGCTTTTGCATCATCGTAGCTACTAGTGAGTTTGTAGTAATCATGGAGGAGGAAACTCAGGAACTTAGAGAGCTGATTGCACAGTTAAAAGCAGATAATGAGCGGTTGCGACAGGGACAGGCTGGCTCAAGTGCTCTACCGTCTACCTCTTCAGCAGTACCTGCTGCCTCTCCTACTTCTGTTCCCTCTGTAGCAGAGAGACTAATTTTTGTGCCTAGAGATAGGAAGTGTACCATCTTTAGGGAAGGACAGGCATAGGATTGAGTGAGTGGGTGGAGGAGGTGCAGGCGAGTGTGAGGGCTCGACATCTGTCCCGGTCTGACCAGGCGTTTTTTTTGTTCGACCACCTAGAGGGAGAGGCCAAGGAGGAGATAAAGTATCGCTCTGCCTCTGAGAGAGAGGACCCCGCTAGAATACTTGCCATTTTAGACGAGCTGTATGGGTGCTCAGAGTCGTATGTTGCAGTGCAGCAAGCTTTCTTTTCCAGAGGTCAACAAGAAGGAGAAACGCTTCAGGAGTTCTCCCTCGCGTTGATGAGCCTCATGGGGAAAGTGAAGCGGTGCGCCCCGCTGACATGCCACACGCCGGGGCCCTTCTGAGAGATCAATTTGTTGAGCACATCTTGAATAGTTCCTTGCGACGCGAGTTGAAGCAGTTGGTGCGTCGCCAAACCTGATAGCACCTTGCTTGAGGTGAGGGCCGAGGCGATTCGATGGGAGCGTGAGGGTTTGCCTGGTGGTGTGAGAGGTCGCAGCCACTCGGTCCCCTTAGTGTATGGTGTCCAGTATGGTGTTCATGGTGCCCCCCAGGCTATTGCCCCACCTACCGCGGTGTCTGAGATGAGCGAGATGAGGGAGATGTTGAAGCGTCAACAAGAGCAGCTTGATCAGCTTGTAGGAAGCATTGCTCAGCTACAAAACTCCAACCAGTACCGTCGTCCACCACGGCCTGGGCCTCTAATATGCAGGCGTTGTAACCAGCCGGGACACTATGCAAATGAGTGTGATGGCGAGCGCGTTCCCTCTCGTTCACAGTTTCCCTCACGACCCCCCTTGAATGCTGATCGACAATCTCGCCCTCATTCCATGTCGGAAAACTAGTGCCCATCGAACTGCAGAGCCACAGTTCGGGTGGGGCCGCCACTGGCTCTCAAGCTGTTTCACATAACATGGATGCGTCTGGATTGATTTCGTCTTGCCCCCATTTGGATGTCGATATGGGCGGCATGAAGGTCCCTTGTCTGGTGGACACCGGCTCCATGGTGTCTACCATTTCTGAGAGCTTCTTTCGCCAACATCTTGAACCTTGGGGCCAGGAGCGCCTCCGTTCTTGTCATTGGTTGGAGCTCAGAGCTGCCAACGGTCTGACTATTCCTTACCTCGGATATTTGGAACTTGACGTGAAACTTTGTGGCAAATTGATGCCGCAATGCGGTGTTTTGGTGGTTAGGGACCCGCCTGGTGGCATGCCTTCTCGAGTGCCTGGTATCCTGGGGATGAACGTGATTCGTAAGTGCTACCATGACCTTTTTGGCCAACATGGTGTAGCGTTGTTCTCCCAGGTCTGCATCTCTGAAGCCCCCAAGCCAGTTGTGCAGGTGTGGTGAGACGCAGGGGCAGAGCCCTTTGTAATGATCAGGGCCGTCACAGCCAATGGCTTGCGTCTCCACCTTATTTATTCTGAGGTAGCTTTTTGTGTCGGGAGGTGCCACAATTTGTCTCCTCGTTATTTCCTGCTACGCCCCTCCAGGCCACTTGCTACCGGTATGTACGCGTGCTTTCCCTATGGACGCTCTGGCTGATTTGTTTGGCATGGTGATTTACTTTTTCACACTGGTCGCTTTGCAGCGCTTGTGCCTGTTGCTTGCTGGTGCCTGCTGGTGCCCTGCCTTGGTTGGTGATGCGTGCAGGTTGTTGATCGCGTAACAGTCTCGGTGTGGATTCCAACCGAATGCTAACATTCAGCGGTGCGCTGTGAGCCGCTGGCTTAAGTAGGAAGTTCCCAACTTCCTGGTAGGTATCCCTTATTTTATATCGCTATTGTTTTTAGAATTATGTTTAGCACTAACGGGGGTGACCTGTATGGCTTCTAGGTACTGCCGATTGTGTCGTTGCCGACTGCTGTTTTTGCCACCCGTTGTTTACCACCAGAGCTGCCCAACTGTCCTGGGCTAGCCTGGAGGATAGCGACGAAGACGCCAACGACCACTATCTGAACGTGATCTGTCTGTTGACTTGTCCTTGTGTGTTTCCACCTGTCCGTGTCGCAACTAGTGTGTGTCGGTGAGTGTGTTTGTAGAGTGTTGGCGAGTGCGTGCGTGTTTGTCCTGGGCTAGCCTGGAGGATAGCGACGAAGACGCTAACGACCACTCTTTGAACGTGATCTGTCTGTTGACTTGTCCTTGTGTGTTTCCATCTGTCCGTGTCGCAACTAGTGTGTATCGGTGTGCGTGTGTGTGTGTGTGTGTGTAGAGTGTTGGCGAGTGCGTGCGTGTTTGTCCTGGGGAAGTGTTTGGTTTAATTTGGGGGATTCTGTTTATGGTTTGTTTTGAGCCCTGCTTCTGTTAAGCCACTGGCAGGAGGCCTTTTTTTATAGCTGCGGATAACCAGTGGGCTATCACGCATGTTTAAGATCCTTTTTGGCCTGGTTTGTGTGTTTGTGTTATATTTTGTTTTCTTACTCATTTCCTTTTTGTGAATTACATTTTGTGTAGTTGTGTTTATTGTTTTGTTTGGTCGTTTGTATCTGCCCTCATCTCTCTTTTGTTCCTTCGTTTCCAGGCGCTGAGTGCCCACCGCAGGGAGGCAACCGCAGGGAGGAATTTCTCTTTTATCATTTTGATCCTGTGTTGCTGTGTGTATGTGCGAGCACGAGTGACTGGTTGGTGTTTATGTGTCCCCCCCCTCCGTCTCCTGGTATCTTGCCCCCTGCTGGTGAGCCTCAGCCCTAACCATCCTGTCTATCCCCTACATACCAATTGATTTCACTTATCCTGTTTTTTTACATGTGGAACACGCATGTTTTAGTTAATAAAAACAACCTATTTTTGGAACTTCGTCTCTGGCGTCAGTCAAACGAACGTGTGTGCTATATAATTGTTTGGATTTAATTGATTAGTATATCCCTGGGTGCAATCCCTAGGGTGGCGTTGTCGGTTAGCTTGTTTTTCCCCTAATGCCACACAGGCACTGCAACAGTGTCATCATGCAAGTGTCCTATCTCCCTCAGACACTCCAGGGGCGGTGAAGGTCAGGGGTAAGAGGAGCTGGCAGATTCCGGGTGGTGTTATGAGAATGGTGGCCGCCACATGTTCTGAGCAGTACTCAGGTTCTACGGTACTTTTGAGCCTTTGGATGCTGGTTTGCCTGCGGGGTTGCTGGCTTCCCCTTCTTTAGTTTGCGTTATAAGGGGTACAGCCTATATACCTGTTATTAATGTTGGCTGCAACGATGTTATGTTGTACCCCCGCACTGTTGTTGGCACACTGGACTTCGTGAACGTGGTCAGCCTTCCTGCAGGAGTCACCGAGGTGCCATCAAATGTGGCCACTGTGTCTTCCCAGACAGCTTCACCCAGTGTGCAGCAACAGGTGGACGATGTGGATGTGTCGCCATTGTCGGTTGGTGAACAGGGTCAGGTGAGGTCACTACTTTGGACATTACGCTTCAGTTTTCTCCACCAGTGACACCGATCTGGGTTGTACTAACCTCATCTCCCACGACATTCCTTTGATTGATGATACTCCAGTGGCGCAGCGTTATAGGCGCATTCCACCCTCAGAGTATGAGGTGGTGAAGGAACACATCAATCAACTGCTCTCATCTCAAGTAATTCGGGAGAGTAGCAGCCCCTACGCGTCCCCGATTGTGTTGGTACGGAAAAAGGGTGGCAAACTACGCATGTGCGTTGATTACCGGCAGCTTAATCGTAAGACCCGCCGAGACGCCTTCCCTCTACCACGCATAGAAGAGTCTTTGGACGCATTGTCCGGTGCTTGCTGGTTTTCAACCCTGGACTTGACCAGTGGCTGTCACCAGGTGCCAGTCACTGAGACCGACCGGCCAAAGACCGCGTTTTGTACACCTTTCGGTTTATTTGAGTGGAACAGAATGCCTTTTGGGCTCTGTAATGCGCCCAGCACTTTCCAAAGGTTGATGCAACGCATCTTTGGTGACCAGCAGTGTCAGTCTTTATTGTATTTTACTTTATTACTTTATTATATCTTGATGATATTGTTGTGTTCTCCTCCACTATTGAACAGCATCTGGAGCGACTCAAAGTGGTGCTGGAGCGGCTTCAATGCGAGGGGCTTAAAGCCAAGCTCAGCAAGTGCTCGTTCTTTCGTAAAGAGGTGCACTACTTGGGCCATGTGATATCGGCTGATGGTGTCTCCACAGATCCGGCCAAGATTGAAGTGGTTGCTAATTGGCCGTTTCCCGCTACTGCCTCGGAGCTTCGTTCTTTCCTTGGTTTCGCCAGTTATTACCGGCGGTTTGTGGAGGGATTCGCTAAACTGGCAGCTCCTCTGCATAGGGCTGTGGCTGAGTGTGGTGGCACCAAGAAGCCTGACCAGCGGTTTTTCCAGGTGTTGTAGAGTGTAACAAGAACTTTGAAACACTGAAAGCGAAGCTCACCACTGCGCCCGTGTTGGCTTATGCAGACTTCACCCTTCCATTCATTCTGGAGGTCGATGCAAGCTATGGTGGCTTGGGCGCAGTCCTCTCTCAGACTCAGGCGGGCAAGGTGAGGCCGATAGCCTATGCTAGCAGGGGCCTGCGACCTACAGAGAGGAACATGGCGAACTATAGCTCTATGAAACTCGAGTTCTTGGCCCTTAAGTGGGCCATGACAGAGAGTACTTGTTGGGAAATAGATGTGTTGTGTATACTGATAACAACCCCCTCAGTCATTTGTCTTCTGCTAAGCTGGCTGCTACTGAGCAGAGGTGGGCAGCGCAGCTAGCCTCTTTCGATTTCGAAATCAAGTATCGATCAGGGAAGAGCAACACCAATGCCGATGCTCTCTCTCGTCAGCACCCATCTGGTCCCCAGGATGTAGAGGCGATGCTTCCAGGGACAGCCATACCGAAGGCTTTGCAGCAAGCGTTGGGTTTGGGAAAGGCAGAGGCCACCCAAGCTACCATCACAGCCATGCCACAGCTTACTCCGCCTGAACTTCGTCTCGCTCAACAGACTGACCCTGTGATACAGGAACTGTTGGTGTTTTGGAGGAGGAAGCAGCGTCCTAGTAGTGAGGAGCGGGCACAGCTCTCCCAAGCTACGCTAGTGTTGCTGCGGCAGTGGGATCGCCTGCTTGAGAGGGATGATGTCCTGTACCGAAAAGTGTTCCGACCTGATGGTGCTGAAGCCATGTACCAGCTGTTGTTACCCCAATGTACTGAGAGACGAGGTCCTGACCCAAGTGCACCAAGAGCATGGTCACCAGGGGGTGGAGCGAACACTGGCGCTTCTCCGGTCTCGATGCTACTGGCCTGCTATGTCCTCCGATGTAGCCCGTTGGTGTCAGCAATGTGAGAGGTGTCAAGTGGCCAAGGATGTTCACCCAAGGGTGCACGGAGTCATGGGACATCTCTTGGCTTCCCGCCCCAACGAAATCCTTGCCATCGACTACACTACTCTAGAGCCGGCCCAGAATGGTCTAGAGAGCGTTTTGGTCCTTACTGATGTTTTTAGTAAGTACACCATGGCTATCCCTACTCGGGACCAGCGCGCAACCACTGTAGCAAGGGTTTTGGTGTCAGAGTGGTTTTATAAGTTTGGTGTCCCCGCTCGTTTGCATTCTGACCAGGGCCGTAACTTCGAAAGCTCGTTCATTCAACAATTGTGTAACTTGTATGTGTGGCATTCGGGGGTCGGGGAAACAATAAGATAAAGTTCAGTTAAAGAACTAGTGACAAGTTGCCAACAACGCCACCCCAGGAATTTCACCTGGAGAGTTAGATTAACCTAAGTTAAAGCACACAAGTTCGTTCACTAATGAAAGCTTGAGACTGGGTCCAGCATACAAATTCAATTCCTTTTAATTAATATATATAATCTTTAAGCATGACTTCTCAATAAAATATGTTCACACAAACACACTAAAGCGAACACACACACACACACACACAAATACACAAAAAGGGAAGAGCAAATAACTAAATGGGTTTTAAATCAAAAGTAAAGGAGATTTATCCAAACTGATAAATCCAAATGAATAAGTAAAGCAATTAAACCAAACCAAAATAACTAAGAAAACGAATTAAACCAAAACAACCATGCAAAGCAACCCACAAAACACAAATAATATCATGGATAAGTAAAGCAATTAAGCCAAAACAAACATGCAAAGCAACCCACAAAACACAAATAATATCATCAATAAGATCAGTTGGAAGTCTGTTAAATGAATGGATCAAAATAATGAGACTTAGGGTGAGGCAGCAATCACCATACTCGGGGCAGGTACAGCACAGTAGGAGATGCAGAGTAGGATCGATGTGTTGGCTATATAATCAGTGGACAAAACGGCAGCCGGCCAACAGCAGCGTGAAGAGGGGGGGGGACGTGCTGGCAGAAACCGCCCACACACACGTCAACCCTGCCATAGAAAAATACATTTGTTCTGGAGGCTGAACAACAACTGTAATAACTTGGGTTAGCGTCATCTTATCCACATACCGTCAGGAGTTGAATGAACATCAAGGGGAGGAAGGGGACCACCTGTAGCGAGCAACACCATTACAAGTGCAACTCGATCTACAGCTGATCGCTCCCCGCTGCAACAGGTAGAGGAGGAAACACTCGCACGCCCTACAACTGGGGTCGATACGGGAGAGGGAAGACCCGGCCAATAAACTGCCTGAGGGATGGAAGCCAATATTGAGGACTTGTGCAAAGTTTAGAAGGTACACAGATGCACACAACCACTACATACCAAACAACGGCGAGCTGCACGATCCAACTAAAAGGCGATCAGGTGAGGCGATCAGGTTTCGGTGACAACAGGGGGCGGGGTAGCCAGGAGCTCCCAGGCAAGAGTGCTCCCAGTGCACAACCACCCACCTTTATAGGCAGCGCACCCAACAGTGATAGGCCGGTACTGCAGCACTAATTAAAGGCCCATCCTGCTACATTCTACCCCCATTGACTTCATCGTCGTCCCGACGATGGAACAACTGATCCAGAGGATCACCCAACTAACTCCACGGCCTAAAGAGCGCAGTAACGGCATTTGACACTGGACCAGGGGGATTTGCAGCCCCAGATGCCAAGTTCCCTACAGGTCGCGGAAGATGATAGAGGTTTGGGTGCTGGCCAGCCGTCGACCTGGCTGACCGGCGTACTTCACTTTCAGCCGCATAACTGGCGGATGGAACGGCCAGGGAAATGGAGGGTGGATCTGCCACTGCAGTCGAGGGAGCGCTTGACGACTCTGACCCAGCAGAGTCAGGTGGTGGGAGCAGCAACCGAGGGGTGGTTTGAGTCACCACGGCTGTGCGAGCAGGGGCAGAAACAGGGGTCTCCGGCCCCAACATAAACAAGTCTCCGTCAAACGGCAACTCATCCTCTGACCGAGGCCGGTCAAGAGGGGGTGGACAAGGGGGCAATGCACTACCCTGAGGGGCAGCTCCGGCAACGGCTTTCAACAGTGTTCGATGGACCTGCCGAACTTTGGTTTGGTCGTCCATCGGTGCGATGGTGTACACTGGACCACCTTCTCGGGGTGCCTTTACGACTCTGTACACCACAGGGCCCCACAGATCCTGTATCTTGTGGCGCCCCCTTGCACTATGATCGCGCAGCCACACCAACTGCCCCACCTTTAGTGGGTCATCCCGAACATGATTATCATGATTCCTCCTTCTGCGCTCTGCCGCCACCTTCAACCTTTCCCGGGCCCCGTCAAAAGCAAGCTGGAGCCGGTTTTGATGTTCTTGGATCCACTCGTGGACCTCGCCACCCACAGGGTCTAAGACTCTACCCAAGAGAAAATCAACCGGCAGCCTGGGTTCTTGCCCGAACATCAGGTAGAATGGAGACTCGCCGGTGGACTGATGGGGAGTGGTGTTTATACGAGTAGAGCACCTGTGGCAGGCAAGAGTGCCAGTCTCTTTTCCGAGATGCAGGTAAGGCACGCAATAAGTTGTGGAGAGTGCGATTAAAGCGTTCGCATTGGCCGTTACCGGCGGGATGGTATGGAGTGGTGCGAGATTTTTCAATACCGTAAAGTACACAGAGCTGTTAATGAGGGAACTTTCAAAGTTGCGGCCCTGATCAGAATGGATACGGGCAGGAACGCCAAACTTATAGAACCACTCAGTGACCAAAGTCTGAGCAACAACTGGGGCTCGTTGATCTCGGGTAGGAACAGCCAAGGTGTATTTACTGAAAACGTCTGTCATGACTAAGACATTCTCCAACCCGTTGTGGCTGGGTTCCAGCAAGGTAAAATCAATGGCCAAGATTTCGTTGGGACGCGAAGCCAACAAATGCCCCATGAAACTAGGAGGCGGTCTGGGTGTGTCCTTAGCAACTTGACACCTCTCACACTCTCTGCACATGCCTGGCCAGTAGCACCTTTGCCGCACTAGCTCCAATGTCCTCTCCACACCCTGATGCCCATGCCCTTGATGAACCTGAGCCAGCACCTCTTGCTTTAACGTGGCAGGCAGCAGAAGCTGAAACACCGCTTCGGCGCCATCAGGACGGAAGATGCGCCGGAAGAGAACACCCTCCTGCTCAACCAGCCGTTTCCACTGACCTATAATGGTCAGTGCAGGAGGAGACAAGTGCTTCCGCTCCTGATAGTTGGGACTCTGCTGCCGCCCCCAAAATGCTAAAACCTCCTGAAGGACAGGATCAGCTTGTTGAAGTGCCTGGAGGTCAGAAGGTGCATGATGGGGCAAAGCAGCAATAGCAGCTTGATTGGCGGGAGTGGTTTCACGCTGCAGGACCTGCCGCAAGGGCTCAGGGACTGAGGTACCAGGAAACATCACCTCTAGGTTCGTTGGCCCAGGTGGATGCTTCCGAGATAAAGCATCAGCATTTTTATTACTCCTCCCAGAGCGGTACTTTATTTCAAAATCAAAAGCTGCCAATTGTGCTGCCCAACGCTGTTCGGTGGCACCGAGTTTGGCAGAAGACAAGTGACTGAGGGGATTATTGTCGGTGTAAACAATGCATTTATAACCAAGCAAGTACTCCCTGAATTTTTCTGACACAGCCCACTTAAGAGCTAAAAACTCAAATTTCATGGAGCTGTAGTTCGACATATTTCGCTCTGTGGGCCTCAACCCCCTACTAGCATAAGCTATCGGTCTGACCTTCCCATTCTGTTCCTGTGAGAGCACAGCTCCAAGGCCACCATAGCTCGCATCAACCTCCAAGATGAATGGTAAGGAGAAGTCGGCGTAGGCTAGCACAGGTGCAGTGGTAAGTTTGGTCTTCAATGCTTCAAAGTTGCGATGGCACTCATCCGACCAATGCTCCGCCACTATTCGCACCACACCCCTAGACTTCCTACCAGCTAGTTCTGCTACCAGCTTGTGTAGAGGGGCCGCCAACTTGGCAAACCCCTCCACAAAGCGGCGGTAATAGCTGGCGAAGCCAAGGAATGAGCGTAGGTCAGCGATGGTGGTGGGAGGCTGCCAGTTGGCAACTACCTCTTGCTTGCTGGGATCGGTGGATACTCCCTGGTCAGAGACCACATGGCCCAAGTACCGCACCTTCGGCTGGAAGAACGCGCATTTGCTTAGCTTAGCCTTCAGGCCTTGTTCCTGCAACCGCCCCAGTACAATCTCCAGCCGCTCCAGGTGTTGTTCCACCGTGGAGGAGAAGACCACGATGTCATCCAGATACAGGAGCAACGATTGACATTGTTGGTCACCGAACATTCGCTGCATCAGCCTCTGGAAAGTGCTGGGGGCGTTGCAAAGCCCAAAGGGCATGCGGTTCCATTCGAATAAGCCGAACGGGGTGCAAAAGGCGGTTTTGGGCCTGTCTGCTTCTGTGACCGGGACTTGGTTATACCCGCTGGCCAAGTCAAGAGTAGAGAACCAGCGGGCACCTGTCAGGGCGTCCAAAGATTCCTCGATGCGTGGAAGGGGAAAAGCATCCTTCCGCGTTTTGTTGTTGAGCTGGCGGTAGTCCACGCACATGCGTAAACTGCCGTCTTTCTTTTTCACAAGCACAATTGGGGCACCATAAGGACTGCTACTCTCTCTGATGATTGATTTTCAAGCAGTTGGTTAATATGCTCCTTAACCACCTCGTACTCGGACGGCGGGATGCGCCTATAGCGTTGCCTGACAGGCACGTTGTCTAAGAGCGGGATGTCATGGCTGATCAGGTTGGTGCATCCCAGATCTCCCTCATGGGAGGAAAAGACAGAGTCGTACTGCCTAAGAAGGGACTGAACCTTACCCCGATCTTCAGTCGGCAAGGCTGACAAGTCCAAAGCCCCAATCCGATCCGGCACGACTTCAGACGTGGCCTGGGAAGCCACAGTGGCGACGTCTGTTGGCGTCTCAGTGACCCCTGCAGGCAGGCTGACAACCCGGACTTCATCCAAGGTGCCCACCACAGTACGAGGGTACAGCAAAACACTAGTGGAGCCAACATTTACAATCGGGATGTACGCAGTGCCTCGTACTACCCGAACCAATGCATGTGAAGCAAGCAGTCCAGCAGGTAGGCCAGACTCCAAAGGCTCAAACAACACCCTAGTACCTGAGTACTGCTCGGAGCATGTTGCTGTAACTATTGTCATCGTACCACCAGGGATACGGCATGCCTTCCCACCCCGAACCTTGACCTGGCCTGCTGCGTGCTGAGGGGCTTGCCTGCTGGCCTGATGACACTTCTGTAGTGCCTGCGTAACTGTCTCTGGTGCATCTGATACAGAGAGCAAATTGAACAAAGCCAGACCATGCTGTCCAAAGAGCACCTGATAACATCGACGAATAATATTCATCCCCAGAATACCAGGAACCTGAGCAGACACCGCTCCCGGAGGATCTTTCACCACCAAACCCCACACCGCGGCACTGAAGTGCCACAGAGCTCGACATAGGGGATGTCCAACCCATTGGCTGCTCTAAGCTTCAGCCAATTACAAGCTTGGAGCCTCTCATGCCCCCAAGGCCGGAAGTGTTGCAGGAAAAAGCTTTCTGTAACTGTGGACACCATGGAACCGGTATCTACCAAGCAAAGAACCTGAGCTCCACCCATGTTCACGGCAACATGCGGGCAAGACGACATCAGCTCAAGAACTTCCTCCGAGCCAGTGGCTACCCCCCCCGAACGGTGGCTCTGCAGTTCGGCGGGTGCTAGTTTTCCGGCTCCTGGGCCTGATGAAAATGCCTGTTAGACTGTTGGCGATCAGGCAAAGAAGACTGTGTGCGAGCAGAAACCCGAACGCCATCACACTCGCTTGCGTAGTGACCTGACTGTTGGCAGCGCCGGCATATAACATGGGTGATCGGGCCTTTTCTGCTGCTGCCCCTAGACTATGGAACGCCCTCCCTGACCACCTGAGGGCTCCACAGACTACAGCTCTTTTTAAACGGAACCTCAAAACCCATCTCTTTAAAAGAGCATTTAGCTAAACTTTCTTTGAGGTTCCCCCTTTTTAATAGTTTTTTTTTCTTTTGGTATTTTTTTTTATTTTTTTTATTTTATTTTTTTCTCTGAAGCACTTTGAGATTCTTGAATATAAAGTGCATTATAAATACAATTTATTATTATTATTATTATTATTATAACAGGGCCACGACGAGGTGGAGGGTGGCGCAGATGAGAGGGCTGCAATGTGGCGATGCTCTGGGTAAGTTGGTTCAGCTGTTCTTGCTGCAACCTTAACATCTCTCTCATCTCCACCATTTCCTGTCCCTGAGGTGGAGTGGTTGCTCCCCGGGAGCCACTCTGTACCCCGTACTGGAGACCAAAAGCTGAAGGAACGGAATGACTCCGACCCCTCCCGCCCCCAGGTAACCCCTCCCGTTCCCACCGAATCGCCTCACCCCGGACATCAAGCAAAGTAGCAGTAGCCTGCCTCCTGACCAACTGCTTCAGCTCGCGACGCAAGGCACCGTCCAAAACATGCTCGACAAATTGGTCGCGCAGCAGAACGTCTGCATTCGTCATACCACCAGGTGCACTTCTCTTCACCGACTCCATCAAGCTCAACAACGCGAGGGAGAACTCGTGCAGTGTCTCCCCTTCTTGTTGCCGTCGGGAGAAGAACTCCTCCTGTAAGGCTACATAAGACTTTGAGCACCCATACAGTTCCTGTAACACAGAGATGATTTTAGCTGAGTCTTCCTTCTCCACAACAGACCGATATTTGATCTCCTCTCGAGCCTCACCCTCAAGATGATCAAACAAGAAAAAGGCTTGCTCAGATGTGGATAAGTGACGCGCCCGCATGCAGGCTTTGAGCCTCCTCAAGCCACTCAGTCAACCCCATACCTGATTTTCCCCTGAACATAGGACACTTTCTATCCCTTGGCACAAAAACCAGCCTCTCTGCTATGGGGTTCCTAGTAGTAACAGGGGCCACAGGTGGCACAGAAGAAGTGGAGGATTCGGAACTAGGACCGGGCACGGCCACAGCCTGCTCCTGCCGCAACCTCTCATTGTCCACCTTTAACTGCGCCACCAGCTCCCTCAATTCCTGCAGCTCTACATCCATAACTGACACTACAGTCAGACTAGGACACAACAACCCCACAACTGGATTCTCACCGGGACTCTGCGGACCACGAAAGGCCAAGCTGCCGTTTTGCCTCTGAACACAATTCAAAACATCTACATCAAATATGTACCCTGGGGACTATTAAAATAAACAAAAAAAAATGATATAAAGAAACTGGACCACACGTCTCTGCTTTCCAAAAGTAATTATCCTGCCGACAACGCCAAATGTGGCATTCGGGGGTCGGGGAAACAATAAGATAAAGTTCAGTTAAAGAACTAGTGACAAGTTGCCAACAACGCCACCCCAGGAATTTCACCTGGAGAGTTAGATTAACCTAAGTTAAAGCACACAAGTTCGTTCACTAATGAAAGCTTGAGACTGGGTCCAGCATACAAATTCAATTCCTTTTAATTAATATATATAATCTTTAAGCATGACTTCTCAATAAAATATGTTCACACAAACACACTAAAGCGAACACACACACACACACACACAAAATACACAAAAAGGGAAGAGCAAATAACTAAATGGGTTTTAAATCAAAAGTAAAGGAGATTTATCCAAACTGATAAATCCAAATGAATAAGTAAAGCAATTAAACCAAACCAAAATAACTAAGAAAACGAATTAAACCAAAACAACCATGCAAAGCAACCCACAAAACACAAATAATATCATGGATAAGTAAAGCAATTAAGCCAAAACAAACATGCAAAGCAACCCACAAAACACAAATAATATCATCAATAAGATCAGTTGGAAGTCTGTTAAATGAATGGATCAAAATAATGAGACTTAGGGTGAGGCAGCAATCACCATACTCGGGGCAGGTACAGCACAGTAGGAGATGCAGAGTAGGATCGATGTGTTGGCTATATAATCAGTGGACAAAACGGCAGCCGGCCAACAGCAGCGTGAAGAGGGGGGGGGGCGTGCTGGCAGAAACCGCCCACACACACGTCAACCCTGCCATAGAAAAATACATTTGTTCTGGAGGCTGAACAACAACTGTAATAACTTGGGTTAGCGTCATCTTATCCACATACCGTCAGGAGTTGAATGAACATCAAAGGGGAGGAAGGGGACCACCTGTAGCGAGCAACACCATTACAAGTGCAACTCGATCTACAGCTGATCGCTCCCCGCTGCAACAGGTAGAGGAGGAAACACTCGCACGCCCTACAACTGGGGTCGATACGGGAGAGGGAAGACCCGGCCAATAAACTGCCTGAGGGATGGAAGCCAATATTGAGGACTTGTGCAAAGTTTAGAAGGTACACAGATGCACACAACCACTACATACCAAACAACGGCGAGCTGCACGATCCAACTAAAAGGCGATCAGGTGAGGCGATCAGGTTTCGGTGACAACAGGGGGCGGGGTAGCCAGGAGCTCCCAGGCAAGAGTGCTCCCAGTGCACAACCACCCACCTTTATAGGCAGCGCACCCAACAGTGATAGGCCGGTACTGCAGCACTAATTAAAGGCCCATCCTGCTACATATGGTATCGTAAAATCACGTACTACCCCGTACCACCCCGAAGGAAATGGTCAATGCGAGCGGTTTAACCGGACACTCCACAACCTGCTGCGTACTCTGCCAGTGTCTCGTAAAAGGGATTGGCATACGTGTCTTCCTCACGTCCTTTATTGTTACAACACGACTCCCCACCAATCAACGGGAGAATCTCCCTTTGCCTTGATGTTCGGGCAGGAACCAAGGCTACCACTCGATTTCTTGTTGGGTAGGGTCGAGAGCCCGGTCGGGGGGTCCATCCATGAGTGGGTGCAAGAGCATCAAGCCCGCTTGGAGGTGGCCTTTGAAGGCGCAAGGGAGCGCTTGAAACATGCTGCCGCTCGGCGAAGGCGAGTCCATGATCAGCATGTAATAGATTTGCCTTTGCAGGAAGGGCAGTTGGTGTACTTGCGCGACTTCAGGGCCAGGGGGCCCCAGAAGACCCGAGATCGGTGGAGCTCGATGAAGTATCGAGTGTTGAGGATGCCTAGAGAGGGTGGCTCAGTGTATACTATTGCGCCAGTAGACGATGAGACAAAGGGCAGACAGGTCCACCGCACTATGCTGAAGGCGGTCGTAGGGGTGGACTCACCTCGTCCTGCCTCTTCCCACAACTCGTCACCCAGGGACGAACCATCTCCAGAAGAGGAGCCTCCATTTGAGTATGATTTGTTAGTCCTTGACCTTTTGTGGCAAATTCTGCCATACCATCCGCCGGACCAATTATGTCCCAAGGGCCTTCATCAATTCCAAACCCGGGGGCATCCTCATGTTCTCCTTTGGTCACTTGCCCTGATTCCAGCAACATGGGTCCACGCCGGACCCCACGTCAAACGGCTGGTCAGCACCCGAATGTGCATCGTCTTCCGCGGCCTGCTGGAGAGGCGCAAGTGGCCAACCCTTCTGCTTCTGTGTCCAACTCAGTGTCTGCCTTGTTTAGACCCTGGAGTTAGCTTGTTGTGTTGATCGTCGGGACGACGATCCAAGAAGGTGGGGTAGAATGTAGCAGGATAGAGGTGCTATCCATGTTAGTCACGGTTAAGTACCACTAGTGGCCGTCATGATGTGGGCGGTATAAAAGCAGCCATCCTCCACCTGCCTCTTTCTTTTTGCGCTCCTGTCACTTGCGCGTCACTTCCGGGCCAAAAGGTAGTCTGGTCCGATAGGGCGACTATTTGTTGCTGCTTCAGGGTTTTCGTGCGAGCTATGGTGTAAGTTCTTGTAAGCAAGTTATTTTAAGTATTCTTTCGTGACAATGTAGTTGATGCTGTCTGATGGCTAACGCTAAGTGTGTTCTCAGGTAAACGCTGATGACGGCCGGAGTCCTCTCTTACTCCCTCCTCCTGTGTGAACGCGAGTGTGTGTGTGTGTGTGTGTGTGTGTGTGTATGCCAGTGTTTGGTCGTAAACAGGTATGTGTTAGCATAGCAAACAACTGTAGCATTTCTGTTTTATGTAGCCACACTAACATCATGTTTGGTCGTAAACAGGACCAACTGCAATCAGCTCATTGGGGCTGCTGCTGCTTTGCCAGGCTGATCTTGCCTTCCCACGCTACTCTGCTTCGCTGCTTTGCTAGGCTGATCTTGCCTTTCCACGCTACTCTGCTTCGCTGCTGCATTGCTGGCTGATATTGCCTTTCCACGCTACTCCGCTTCACTGCTGCTGCACGCCGTGTTGTTTACTTCACGTGCTTTGCTCCGGCTGGCACCTCGTGCCTACTGCCGCCTGTCGCTGCGGCGCACCCCCCCCGAGGTAGTTCTACCAAGGGTGTTCATCCAGTGTGCCTTTTAACCGGGGTTTCCCCCCATCCGTGTGTGCATGAGTGTTGATGTGTGTTCTAATTATTTGAATGATTTGTTTTCTTTTGGTTTGATTACTTATCTAGTTCTGCGTTTATCTCAACTATTTTGTGTGTATTGTTTTTCTTTTGGTTTGATTACTTATTTAGTTCTTATTTTCGTTTGGTTGCATGGTGAAGATTTTGCATTGAAAAGGAAAGAAGTTATTTAATAAATTGTATTTTTCTATAACATTTGAACTACGTACGTCTCATGCCTTCTAAACGAGTGGACTTACCAGTGTGCTTTGCACTTTACATCAATTCCCTGAGGTGAAATTCCCAGGGTGGCGTTCCTTTTTCTTATTTCTTAGTTAGATCTTTTAGTTTATTTTCCTTTCGCCTACCACCTTGCCACACTTGGCGTTGTCGGCAGGATCACTTTTTTTTCGAACGGCTGAGACGTGTGATCAAAAAGTGATTCTAACGCTCTGAAAAGCATTTTGCGCTCATAAACAAGAAATGTTGATCTCTGTCAATTTCAATGCAAACGTGTTACTAAGCTCACCACAGGGTTATAGGGCCATTACTCCACCATTTGGAAGTAGTTTTGAGCAAAATCAACAATGTAAGGTCAAAAACACATTATTGGCCAAAAAGTGATTCTAGCGCTCTGAAAAGCATTTTGCGCTCATAAAAACAAGAAATGTTGATATCTCTGTCAATTTCAATGCAAACGTGTTACTACGCTCACCGTAGCGTTATAGGGCCAACTCCACCATTTGGAAGTGATCAAAAAGTGATTCTAACGCTCTGAAAAGCATTTTGCGCTCATAAACAAGAAATGTTGATATCTCTGTCAATTTCAATGCAAACGTGTTACTAAGCTCACCACAGGGTTATAGGGCCAACTCCACCATTTGGAAGTGATCAAAAAGTGATTCTAACGCTCTGAAAAGCATTTTGCGCTCATAAACAAGAAATGTTGATATCTCTGTCAATTTCAATGCAAACGTGTTACTAAGCTCACCACAGGGTTATAGGGCCATTACTCCACCATTTGGAAGTAGTTTTGAGCAAAATCAACAATGTAAGGTCAAAAACACATTGTTGGCCAAAAAGTGATTCTAGCGCTCTGAAAAGCATTTTGCGCTCATAAAAATAAGACATGTTGATATCTCTGTCAATTTCAATGCAAACGCGTTACTAAGCTCACCACAGGGTTATAGGGCCATTACTCCACCATTTGGAAGTAGTTTTGAGCAAAATCAACAATATAAGGTCGAAAACACATTGTTGGCCAAAAAGTGATTCTAGCGCTCTGAAAAGCATATTGCTCTCATAAAAACTAGAAATGTTGATATCTCTGTCAATTTCAATGCAAACGTGTTACTAAGCTCACCGTAGCGTTATAGGGCCATCTCCACCATTTGGAAGTGATCAAAAAGTGATTCTAACGCTCTGAAAAGCATTTTGCGCTCATAAACAAGAAATGTTGATATCTCTGTCAATTTCAATGCAAACGTGTTACTAAGCTCACCACAGGGTTATAGGGACATTACTCCACCATTTGGAAGTAGTTTTGAGCAAAATCAACAATGTAAGGTCAAAAACACATTGTTGGCCAAAAAGTGATTCTAGCGCTCTGAAAAGCATTTTGCGCTCATAAAAACAAGAAATGTTGATATCTCTGTCAATTTCAATGCAAACGTGTTACTAAGCTCACCGTAGCGTTATAGGGCCAACTCCACCATTTGGAAGTGATCAAAAAGTGATTCTAACGCTCTGAAAAGCATTTTGCGCTCATAAACAAGAAATGTTGATATCTCTGTCAATTTCAATGCAAACGTGTTACTAAGCTCACCACAGGTTTATAGGGCCATTACTCCACCATTTGGAAGCAGTCTTGAGCAAAATCAACAATGTAAGGTCAAAAACACATTGTTGGTCAAAAAGTGATTCTAGCGCTCTGAAAAGCATTTTGCGCTCATAAACAAGAAATGTTGATATCTCTGTCAATTTCAATGCAAACGTGTTACTAAGCTCACCGTAGCGTTATAGGGCCAACTTCACCATTTGGAAGTGATCAAAAAGTGATTCTAGCGCTCTGAAAAGCATTTTGCGCTCATAAACAAGAAATGTTGATATCTCTGTCAATTTCAATGCAAACGTGTTACTAAGCTCACCACAGGTTTATAGGGCCATTACTCCACCATTTGGAAGTAGTTTTGAGCAAAATCAACAATGTAAGGTCAAAAACACATTGTTGGCCAAAAAGTGATTCTAGCAATCTGAAAAGCATTTTGCGCTCATAAAAATAAGACATGTTGATATCTCTGTCAATTTCAATGCAAACGCGTTACTAAGCTCACCACAGGGTTATAGGGCCATTACTCCACCATTTGGAAGTAGTTTTGAGCAAAATCAACAATGTAAGGTCAAAAACACATTATTGGCCAAAAAGTGATTCTAGCGCTCTGAAAAGCATTTTGCGCTCATAAAAACAAGAAATGTTGATATCTCTGTCAATTTCAATGCAAACGTGTTACTAAGCTCACCGTAGCGTTATAGGGCCAACTCCACCATTTGGAAGTGATCAAAAAGTGATTCTAACGCTCTGAAAAGCATTTTGCGCTCATAAACAAGAAATGTTGATATCTCTGTCAATTTCAATGCAAACGTGTTACTAAGCTCACCACAGGGTTATAGGGCCATTACTCCACCATTTGGAAGTAGTTTTGAGCAAAATCAACAATGTAAAGTCAAAAACACATTGTTGGCCAAAAAGTGATTCTAGCGCTCTGAAAAGCATTTTGCGCTCATAAAAATAAGACATGTTGATATCTCTGTCAATTTCAATGCAAACGCGTTACTAAGCTCACCACATGGTTATAGGGCCATTACTCCACCATTTGGAAGTAGTTTTGAGCAAAATCAACAATGTAAGGTCAAAAACACATTGTTGGCCAAAAAGTGATTCTAGCGCTCTGAAAAGCATTTTTGCGCTCATAAAAATAAGACATGTTGATATCTCTGTCAATTTCAATGCAAACGTGTTACTAAGCTCACCGTAGCGTTATAGGGCCAACTCCACCATTTGGAAGTGATCAAAAAGTGATTCTAACGCTCTGAAAAGCATTTTGCGCTCATAAACAAGAAATGTTGATATCTCTGTCAATTTCAATGCAAACGTGTTACTAAGCTCACCACAGGTTTATAGGGCCATTACTCCACCATTTGGAAGTAGTTTTGAGCAAAATCAACAATGTAAGGTCAAAAACACATTGTTGGTCAAAAAGTGATTCTAGCGCTCTGAAAAGCATTTTGCGCTCATAAACAAGAAATGTTGATATCTCTGTCAATTTCAATGCAAACGTGTTACTAAGCTCACCACAGGGTTATAGGGCCATTACTCCACCATTTGGAAGTAGTTTTGAGCAAAATCAACAATGTAAGGTCAAAAACACATTGTTGGCCAAAAAGTGATTCTAGCGCTCTGAAAAGCATTTTGCGCTCATAAAAATAAGACATGTTGATATCTCTGTCAATTTCAATGCAAACGCGTTACTAAGCTCACCACAGGGTTATAGGGCCATTACTCCACCATTTGGAAGTAGTTTTGAGCAAAATCAACAATGTAAGGTCAAAAACACATTGTTGGCCAAAAAGTGATTCTAGCGCTCTGAAAAGCATTTTGCGCTCATAAAAATAAGACATGTTGATATCTCTGTCAATTTCAATGCAAACGCGTTACTAAGCTCACCACAGGGTTATAGGGCCATTACTCCACCATTTGGAAGTAGTTTTGAGCAAAATCAACAATGTAAGGTCAAAAACACATTGTTGGCCAAAAAGTGATTCCAGCGCTCTGAAAAGCATTTTTGCGCTCATAAAAATAAGACATGTTGATATCTCTGTCAATTTCAATGCAAACGTGTTACTAAGCTGACCAAAGGGTTGAAGGGCCAAAGTCCACCATTTGGAAGTGATCAAAAAGTGATTCTAACGCTCTGAAAAGCATTTTGCGCTCATAAACAAGAAATGTTGATATCTCTGTCAATTTCAATGCAAACGTGTTACTAAGCTCACCACAGGGTTATAGGGCCATTACAGGGACGAACCATCTCCAGAAGAGGAGCCTCCATTTGAGTATGATTTGTTAGTCCTTGACCAACGACCTTTTGTGGCAAATTCTGCCATACCATCCGCCGGACCAATTATGTCCCAAGGGCCTTCAATTCCAAACCCGGGGGCATCCTCATGTTCTCCTTTGGTCACTTGCCCTGATTCCAGCAACATGGGTCCACGCCGGACCCCACGTCAAACGGCTGGTCAGCACCCGAATGTGCATCGTCTTCCGCGGCCTGCTGGAGAGGCGCAAGTGGCCAACCCTTCTGCTTCTGTGTCCAACTCAGTGTCTGCCTTGTTTAGACCCTGGAGTTAGCTTGTTGTGTTGATCGTCGGGACGACGATCCAAGAAGGTGGGGTAGAATGTAGCAGGATAGAGGTGCTATCCATGTTACTCACGGTTAAGTACCACTAGTGGCCGTCATGATGTGGGCGGTATAAAAGCAGCCATCCTCCACCTGCCTCTTTCTTTTTGCGCTCCTGTCACTTGCGCGTCACTTCCGGGCCAAAAGGTAGTCTGGTCCGATAGGGCGACTATTTGTTGCTGCTTCAGGGTTTTCGTGCGAGCTATGGTGTAAGTTCTTGTAAGCAAGTTATTTTAAGTATTCTTTCGTGGCAATGTAGTTGATGCTGTCTGATGGCTAACGCTAGTGTGTTCTCAGGTAAACGCTGATGACGGCCGGAGTCCTCTCTTACTCCCTCCTCCTGTGTGAACGCGAGTGTGTGTGTGTGTGTGTGTGTGTGTATGCCAGTGTTTGGTCGTAAACAGGTATGTGTTAGCATAGCAAACAACTGTAGCATTTCTGTTTTATGTAGCCACACTAACATCATGTTTGGTCGTAAACAGGACCAACTGCAATCAGCTCATTGGGGCTGCTGCTGCTTTGCCAGGCTGATCTTGCCTTCCCACGCTACTCTGCTTCGCTGCTGCTTTGCTAGGCTGATCTTGCCTTTCCACGCTACTCTGCTTCGCTGCTGCATTGCTGGCTGATATTGCCTTTCCACGCTACTCCGCTTCACTGCTGCTGCACGCCGTTTTCTTTTTACTTCACGTGCTTTGCTCCGGCTGGCACCTCGTGCCTACTGCCGCCTGTCGCTGCGGCGCACCCCCCCCGAGTAGTTCTACCAAGGGTGTTCATCCAGTGTGCCTTTTAACCGGTGTTTCCCCCCATCCGTGTGTGCATGAGTGTTGATGTGTGTTCTAATTATTTGAATGATTTGTTTTCTTTTGGTTTGATTACTTATCTAGTTCTGCGTTTATCTCAACTATTTTGTGTGTATTGTTTTTCTTTTGGTTTGATTACTTATTTAGTTCTGCGTTTATCTCAACTATTTTGTGTGTATTGTTTGTTTTCTTTTGATTTGATTACTTATTTAGTTTTGCGTTTATCTCAACTATTTTGTGTGTATTGTTTGTTTTCGTTTGGTTGCATGGTGAAGATTTTGCATTGAAAAGGAAAGAAGTTATTTAATAAATTGTATTTTTCTATAACATTTGAACTACGTCTCATGCCTTCTAAACGAGTGGACTTACCTGTGTGCTTTGCACTTTACATCAATTCCCTGAGGTGAAATTGCCAGGGTGGCGTTGTCGGTTCCTTTTTCTTATTTCTTAGTTAGATCTTTTAGTTTATTTTCCTTTCGCCCACCACCTTGCCACACTTGGCGTTGTCGGCAGGATCACTTTTTTTTCGAACGGCTGAGACGTGTGTTCCTTTGTATACATATTTGTTTGATTTTCTTTTTATTTTCTTTTTTTGTGTTGCTCGCTGTATTTGGTGCGATCTAAATTTTCTTTTTGTGCGTGCAGATTGGGGCGATCAGAGACAAAGCAGCAGAGACTACTGCAACGCCCTCCTCACCGGACTCCCCACCAAACTCATCAACAGACTGCAGATCATTCAGAACTCAGCCGCCCGGATCATCACCCGCACCAAATCATCTGACCACATCACCCCTGTCCTCATTCAACTTCACTGGCTCCCAGTACACTACCGCATCCAATACAAAACCCTACTCCTCACCTACAAAGCTCTCCACAACCTAGCCCCCAGTTATCTCTGCGACCTCCTCCAAGAATACACTCCCTCCCGCTCCCTCCGCTCAACCTCTGCTGGACTACTATGTATCCCCACATCACGACTCACTTCAATGGGTGCCCGGTCATTCAGCTGTTCAGCACCCAGGCTCTGGAACTCCCTCCCCCCACACATAAAACAGTCAGACACCATTACAACCTTCAAGTCACAACTCAAAACTCACCTGTTCAAACTCGCACACAACGTCTAACTGATCACTGTTTTGATTGTTGTTTTTTTTTGTTTTTTGTCTTGTTTTTGTTTTATTTATTTCTTATTGCTTGTTTATTTATTTATTTATATATTTTTTCCACAATGTCTTTTTTTTTTTTTTTAAATATGTATGATGACTATATGCTCTGTAAGGTGACCTTGGGTGTTTTGAAAGGCGCCTCTAAATTAAATGTATTATTATTTATTATTAGTGGCCCCTCGTGGATCTTCGTGAGGGAGTTCTCCCTCACTATAGGTTTGACTTTCGTGGTGCTTTTGCATCATCGTAGCTACTAGTGAGTTTGTAGTAATCATGGAGGAGGAAACTCAGGAACTTAGAGAGCTGATTGCACAGTTAAAAGCAGATAATGAGCGGTTGCGACAGGGACAGGCTGGCTCAAGTGCTCTACCGTCTACCTCTTCAGCAGTACCTGCTGCCTCTCCTACTTCTGTTCCCTCTGTAGCAGAGAGACTAATTTTTGTGCCTAGAGATAGGAAGTGTACCATCTTTAGGGGAAGGACAGGCATAGGATTGAGTGAGTGGGTGGAGGAGGTGCAGGCGAGTGTGAGGGCTCGACATCTGTCCCGGTCTGACCAGGCGTTTTTTTTGTTCGACCACCTAGAGGGAGAGGCCAAGGAGGAGATAAAGTATCGCTCTGCCTCTGAGAGAGAGGACCCCGCTAGAATACTTGCCATTTTAGACGAGCTGTATGGGTGCTCAGAGTCGTATGTTGCAGTGCAGCAAGCTTTCTTTTCCAGAGGTCAACAAGAAGGAGAAACGCTTCAGGAGTTCTCCCTCGCGTTGATGAGCCTCATGGGGAAAGTGAAGCGGTGCGCCCCCGCTGACATGCCACACGCCGGGGCCCTTCTGAGAGATCAATTTGTTGAGCACATCTTGAATAGTTCCTTGCGACGCGAGTTGAAGCAGTTGGTGCGTCGCCAAACCTGATAGCACCTTGCTTGAGGTGAGGGCCGAGGCGATTCGATGGGAGCGTGAGGGTTTGCCTGGTGGTGTGAGAGGTCGCAGCCACTCGGTCCCCTTAGTGTATGGTGTCCAGTATGGTGTTCATGGTGCCCCCCAGGCTATTGCCCCACCTACCGCGGTGTCTGAGATGAGCGAGATGAGGGAGATGTTGAAGCGTCAACAAGAGCAGCTTGATCAGCTTGTAGGAAGCATTGCTCAGCTACAAAACTCCAACCAGTACCGTCGTCCACCACGGCCTGGGCCTCTAATATGCAGGCGTTGTAACCAGCCGGGACACTATGCAAATGAGTGTGATGGCGAGCGCGTTCCCTCTCGTTCACAGTTTCCCTCACGACCCCCCTTGAATGCTGATCGACAATCTCGCCCTCATTCCATGTCGGAAAACTAGTGCCCATCGAACTGCAGAGCCACAGTTCGGGTGGGGCCGCCACTGGCTCTCAAGCTGTTTCACATAACATGGATGCGTCTGGATTGATTTCGTCTTGCCCCCATTTGGATGTCGATATGGGCGGCATGAAGGTCCCTTGTCTGGTGGACACCGGCTCCATGGTGTCTACCATTTCTGAGAGCTTCTTTCGCCAACATCTTGAACCTTGGGGCCAGGAGCGCCTCCGTTCTTGTCATTGGTTGGAGCTCAGAGCTGCCAACGGTCTGACTATTCCTTACCTCGGATATTTGGAACTTGACGTGAAACTTTGTGGCAAATTGATGCCGCAATGCGGTGTTTTGGTGGTTAGGGACCCGCCTGGTGGCATGCCTTCTCGAGTGCCTGGTATCCTGGGGATGAACGTGATTCGTAAGTGCTACCATGACCTTTTTGGCCAACATGGTGTAGCGTTGTTCTCCCAGGTCTGCATCTCTGAAGCCCCCAAGCCAGTTGTGCAGGTGTGGTGAGACGCAGGGGCAGAGCCCTTTGTAATGATCAGGGCCGTCACAGCCAGTGTCGCGGAAGGCGACTAAAGGGGGGAACAGTATATTAACTAAAAAGACTGCTTTTCCCCCCCCAGATCCCGAACAATAGACTCTGGCTAGAGCCGATATTCCCTGCCCCTAGGGGCACTGTGGGTTGGGGTGTACGTTGTGTTTTCAGTGTTTCCTGTACACAGAAGAAGAGACCAGGAAATAAAAGGGGCGAAAACATGGAGTTCAGGGCGCTCCTCAGCCCGAGGACACAAGGATTTATGCCTGGACGCCGACAACCCGGACCGCTCATCACTACCCGCTACCTCCGGAGGACTACGCGACCAGACTTTGCAAGCCAGGAAGGACCTTTCGACCCTACAACGCCTGCGAGTCCCGTCAGAAAGGGACGTACTCTAGCGTAAGCGTGAGTGAGTCGGATTCCGTAACGTCTGATCACCCTGACGCATCGTTTTGTCTGTTCTGTCTAGAGGATCTGGTGCAGGTCTTCTGGTCCGCTCCGGCCTCCGTGACCAGCGAGGGACGGCGTCGGCGGACGGATCTCCACTCTACATCCTAGAGCACTGTTTATTTGGTTTGCTCTGTTTTTCCAACTCGCCGGTTGAGGGACTGGTCTGGCGCGAGTTGGAACGAACGATTTTATACTCTTTTACTGTTTTGTCTGTTATAGGGATATTTTATCAACAAGTCTGTCTTCCTTGTATGGGATCCCTATAAACCAGGGGGTGGCTACGGCAGGCCCTGGTGGATACCAGGCTGAATCGTTCAGCGAGCCCTTCCTTCTGTGTTCTTGAGGTTGGTCCCCCTCACGTGTGTTCAACGTGTGCTGTGTGTAGCGTTCAGCGTTCAGTGTGCAGTGTGCAGTGTGTAGTGTGCAGTGTGTAGCGTTCAGCGTGTGCAGTGTGCAGAGTTCAACGTTTGCTGTGTCTATAGGCTTGCAGTGAGGGCAGGGTGTGCAACGTGTGCGGTGTCGAGGTTGGCTCATGAAGGTATGGTTACGGTTATCCAGAGTACCAGCCTACCCCCTGGCTTTCTCTCTCCCATATTAAGTGATAGGTAGATTTGACTTGCTTGTGCTCTATGTTTTATGAAATTGTATTAATAAAGCATTTCTGTTAATAATTGATCCATCGACTGCTGTTGTGGTATTTGGGGGAATCCTTAGTTAGGGGTTTGCGCGACACCTCTTTTGGCGTTGTCGGCAGGATCCCCCAATTCATCACAACAACATGTCTGTAGACGGTCATGCTGAGTCCGAAGAGCATCCAGGGGGTAGCCAAGAACAGGCGTCTGTTAGACCACTAATGAACACAGTGATGATGCCATGGTTTATGAGCTCTTCTTGGGTCCCTAAGTTCACAGGCGAGGACGACGGGCCTCGATTTAGCAAATGGCAACCTAAAGTAAGGTCCTACCTCAGAGCACAGGGATTAGACGCTAGTCAGACAGTAGACTTTGTGCTAGATGCGCTAGAAGGGAAAGCTCACCGACAAGTCATGTTGCTTCCCCCCGAACGGAGACAGTCAGAGGAAACTATTCTGGCGGAGTTGACCAAATTATATGGAGACACTGGGACATCATCCAGCATCCGTGCAGACTTTTTTGCCTGTAGACAAGAACAGGGGGAGGGAGTGGAAACTTTCACGTTGCGTCTTTGTGAGTGTTTCTCCAGATGGCAGAGGAGCTCCCCCGACACCACAGGCCCTCGAGACGAGGTCCTGAAGGACCACTTCGTTAAGGGCCTAAGGGAGGGCCCACTGAAGATCGAGCTGGAGCGACATGGCAGACGTAACCCTACGGTGACCTTTGGAGCTCTCTGCGTCGAGGCCGAGGCAGTGGAGAAGGAGACAACCAGGAGGGAAACGCTGGCTTGTAGGGCCTATGTGGCCCCCACCACCACAGCCTCACACCAGGGACCCATCCCTCCATCGGAGTGGGACCGGCTGAAGGAAGCTCTCCACTTGGAGCTGAAACAGGAGATACAAAGCCAGGTGTCCCTCCTGGGCAAGACCATTGTAGAGGACATACGCAGTCAGTTACAGCAGGAACCAGCCCTGGCCCCTCGAAGTAACTACCAGCCTACCCGGGGAGGACAACCGACGGGACGAGAGACCCAATCATTCCAGTGGGATGACCAAGGGCGTCCCCTATGTGCTGAGTGTGGAGTCGCTGGCCACGTTCAACGTTACTGCCCACGACGACGTTCCAATCGGTCGGGTTTTCCTGCTCCTCGGCCACTGTAGGGCAGGTGACCGAAGAGGGTAGCCCCAGCGAGACCCTAGACAAGCCCTTCTTGGTGGGCCAATGCCCCGAAGTAGAGCTGATGATCCATGGGGTTAAAATTCCCTGCGTTTTGGACACGGGTTCCCAAGTCACTCTGTTTAGCTACTCCTTATTTCAGCGCTGCGTGGCTCCAGAACTGCTACAAGACCCGGAAAGGATCCCCTGGCTAACCCTCAAAGCCGCCAACGGACTGCGGATCCCCTACGTAGGATATGCAGTGTTAGACTTTGTCGTTGGAGGGATCGAGGTCAAGAACAAAGGGATAGTGATTGTAGAGGACAGCTGTATGGGCACAGAGTATGGCCTTCTAGGGATGAACGTGATCAAAGACTGTTGGGAGAAGCTTTTCCTAAATGGCCATCCTGGGGAAATGGCGTTCAAGTCCACCGTACCCAAAGCCTCGGTCAAGGCGTGGGACAAGGCATTTGCCATATGCAAGAGGATCCAGGCCCCAGACGAGCCCCTTCAAGTAAGGGCAAGGCTGACTCAGCAGAGCCCCATCTCCATCCCCCCACGCACGGAGATGATCGTCTGGACTGATGTTTCCCCAGTAGCAGGCTCCCCTGATCATCTCGTTCTGGTGGAAAACCTCCCAGACGATACCGGAGCAGAGGAGCGCGGTTGGCGAGTGGCCCGGACCTTGAGCTGGGCACGAGGGGGTAAAGTCCCAGTACGTATCTGTAACCCCCAGCTGTTCCCTGTGTTTCTCCCCCACCGACAGGCATTGGCAACCGTTACTTCAGTTGACCCCGGGGACGTCCAGGGGCGGAACCATTTGGTACTACGAGACTCGACCCCAGGAGTGGTGGAGGTGGACGTGCGGCCCGTGTGCCAGGGCCCAGCAAGAGAGACACCACTGCAGGGAGAGGAGAGCACTGAACTTCTTCCAGGGCAGTCGGAACAGTTCTCAGCCTTGCTACGAAAGTGGCCAGGGGTGTTTTCTGCCCACGAGGAGGACTTTGGTTTTACCACGGCCGTGCACCATCGTATCCCTACCGGAACGGCACCCCCCATCCGGGAAAGGTATAGACCTGTTCCACCCACATTGTACCCTGAACTACGCGGACTGCTGAAGAGTATGCTGGACAGTGGTGTGATTCAAGAGAGTTCGAGTCCCTGGGCCGCCGCAGTAGTCCTTGTTAAGAAGAAAGATGGCTCATTGCGCTTCTGCGTAGACTATCGGAGACTTAACGCAGTGACTCATAAAGATTCGTTTCCCCTCCCTAGGATTGAGGAGTCCCTGACGGGCCTCCACCAGGCGGAATGGTACTCGACGCTGGACTTAGCCAGTGGGTACTGGCAGGTCGGGGTGGCACCCCCTGACCAGGAGAAAACTGCGTTTGTCACCCCACTGGGCCTGTATGAGTTCTCCCGGATGCCTTTTGGTTTGTGCAATGCCCCCGCCACATTCCAGCGACTGATGCAACGTTGCCTAGGGGACAAGGTACACGACCACCTTCTGATATACCTGGACGACATCATCATTTACTCCCCTGACTTTGAGACCCACCTGCGACACCTGGAACAGGTTTTCGAACGCCTCCAAAGCCATGGCCTTAAGCTGCAGCCCAAGAAGTGCCAGTTCTTCCAGCGACAGGTCCTCTACCTGGGACATGTTGTAAGTGGCCGAGGAGTGGCCACCGATCCAGAGAAGACGAGAGCGGTCCAAGATTGGCCTGTCCCCACCACTGTCAAACAGGTACGCTCCTTCCTGGGCTTTGTAGGGTATTATAGGAGATTTATCGCTTCCTTCTCAAAGTTAGCTGCCCCCCTCAATCGCCTTCTCCAAGGGACAGCCAGCCGTTCCTCGGCACCAGTAACGTGGACCGCAGAGTGTCAAACTGCTTTTGAATTCTTGAAACAACAGTTGCTCAGTGCACCCATTCTGGCCTTTGCTAATTTCAATCTACCCTTTAAGCTATACACTGATGCCAGTCTGGACGGCTTGGGTGCAGTACTAGCCCAGGTGCAGGATGGCAAGGAACGAGTGATAGCTTACGCGAGCCGCAGCCTGGTTCCGGCCGAACGCAACGACCAGAACTATAGCTCCTTTAAATTGGAGCTACTCGGTATGAAATGGGCTATAACCGAAAAGTTTAAGGACTACCTTTGGGGTGCAACGTTTACCGTATTCACTGACAACAACCCGTTAGTACACCTCGACACCGCCCGTCTTGGAGCGACCGAACAGAGATGGGCCGCCCAACTGGCCAATTTCTCTTACTGACATCAAGTATCGGCCAGGTGCCTCTAACCAAAATGCAGACTTGTTGTCCAGGCTCCCAGGGGCCCTGAGTGCAGGTGTCCAGGTGACAGAGGACAGAGCGGAGGCCACCCCTGCTGAACCCCTGACCCACCTGGGAGACCCAGAAGAGACGCCCTGGTTGGAGTGGCAACGCCAGGACCCCGACCTCCAACAGATCTGCCTCTGGGTAGAAGTGGGCACTCTACCACCGGACCTGGACAAGCGTTCCCTCTCTCTCCAGATGCGCCAACTACTGCGTGAGTGGGACCGACTGAAGATGGACAGGGGTCTCCTGATGAGGCAGGTGCTAGAACCTGATACTGGGGTGACAGGCCTCCAAATAATCCTCCCGCCTAAGTGCTGTTTTGGACTTTGGCTGGAGTACCACCGGGCCGCGGGGCATAGTGGAGTGGAGAAGGTCCTGTCCATTCTAAGACGACGGTTCTTTTGGCCAGGAATGAGTAGGGACGTCCGAGTGTGGACGCAAGAATGCCCTACGTGCCTTGTAAGTAAGGCCGGCCCTGAGATTCGTGCACCCCTGCAGTCAATAAAATGTAGCTACCCCTTTGAACTAGTAGGGCTAGATTACCTATCCTTGGGGAGACCGGCTGATGCCTTCCCATACATCTTAGTTATTACGGACTTATTTTCCCGCTACGCTCTGGCCGTACCCACACGGGATCAGACAGCCACAACCACAGTAAAAGCTTTATGGACAGCCCTAATCCAGCCGTTTGGGTGTCCAGAACGAATTCTGACCGACCAAGGGGGCGCCTTCGAGTCGGCATTGATGCGTCAACTCTGCGAGTTGTATGGCTGTACAAAAAGTCGTACCACCCCGTATCACCCCCAAGGGAACGGGGCATGTGAGCGGTTCAACCAAACAATTCTGGGATTGCTGAGCTCGCTGGATCCCACAGACCACCCGCGATGGCATCACAAACTTCCAGCCCTGATACAAGTTTATAATAACTCTGTCCATGCAAGCACAGGGATGACACCCCACTTTGTTCTGTTTGGACGCCATGCCAGACTACCGATCGACATGATCCATGGAGTGACCCCGCCCCAGCGGCGAGGTGACCTCGAAGAATGGGTCCACCAGCACCATAATACCCTGATGGACGCTTACGCCCGAGTGCAGCGAAACGTCTCCCGCCGGCAGGCGTGGGACCAGAAACGGTACAATAGACGGGCATTGGCTGTTCCTCTGCTACCTGGCGAGCGAGTGCTGATCAAGAACTTCCGCAGAAGGGCGCAAGGGAAACTGACATCAAGGTGGCTTCCCACACCTTATGTTGTGCTAGATCGACCCCGGCCAGAACAGCCCGTCTACCTCATTCGTCCGGAAGGGGAAGAAGGGCCCACTCGCACTTTGCATCGGAACAACCTCCGCCCATGCCCAGCAGGAGTGCTGGGCAGCCCGCAGGTACAAGAGGAAGGCCCACCTGGGGCCAATGTGGATGTCCCGCCCCAGTTCAATCTTCCCAGTTTCCTAGTGCCCCCGTGCCCCTCCCGTCCAGCCGTCACTGGTGTCTCGCCTAGGGCAGTACACCCCACGCTACCCCCCGGTCGTTTTTCCCCTATACAATCCACCTCCATTCCCATAGGTCCTCCAAGGCCTTCCTTAAGCATCCCCACAATGATGCCTCCTCACCCCCCTACTGCCCGACCCTTTGAGTTGGGGACCCAAGGTAGGACCACTGGGGGGGGACCAGGGTTAGTAAGTGATAGGAATGTTGTTAACAATGATTCGTTGTTGATTAATGATAGGAATGTTGTTAATTATGATCCGCTGTTGGTTGATGATGAGGATGTTGTGTTAAATGATGAGGTATCCGTGTCCACTGATTCGGAAGCGGACCAGCACACAATGGGGCCTCGTCGCTCCCAGCGAAGCAACTTTGGGGTACGACCTACACGCTATACTTGATTCACCAGGTCGGGCGACCATGGTTAAAGAGGGGGGGAGTGTCGCGGAAGGCGACTAAAGGGGGGAACAGTATATTAACTAAAAAGACTGCTTTTCCCCCCCCAGATCCCGAACAATAGACTCTGGCTAGAGCCGATATTCCCTGCCCCTAGGGGCACTGTGGGTTGGGGTGTACGTTGTGTTTTCAGTGTTTCCTGTACACAGAAGAAGAGACCAGGAAATAAAAGGGGCGAAAACATGGAGTTCAGGGCGCTCCTCAGCCCGAGGACACAAGGATTTATGCCTGGACGCCGACAACCCGGACCGCTCATCACTACCCGCTACCTCCGGAGGACTACGCGACCAGACTTTGCAAGCCAGGAAGGACCTTTCGACCCTACAACGCCTGCGAGTCCCGTCAGAAAGGGACGTACTCTAGCGTAAGCGTGAGTGAGTCGGATTCCGTAACGTCTGATCACCCTGACGCATCGTTTTGTCTGTTCTGTCTAGAGGATCTGGTGCAGGTCTTCTGGTCCGCTCCGGCCTCCGTGACCAGCGAGGGACGGCGTCGGCGGACGGATCTCCACTCTACATCCTAGAGCACTGTTTATTTGGTTTGCTCTGTTTTTCCAACTCGCCGGTTGAGGGACTGGTCTGGCGCGAGTTGGAACGAACGATTTTATACTCTTTTACTGTTTTGTCTGTTATAGGGATATTTTATCAACAAGTCTGTCTTCCTTGTATGGGATCCCTATAAACCAGGGGGTGGCTACGGCAGGCCCTGGTGGATACCAGGCTGAATCGTTCAGCGAGCCCTTCCTTCTGTGTTCTTGAGGTTGGTCCCCCTCACGTGTGTTCAACGTGTGCTGTGTGTAGCGTTCAGCGTTCAGTGTGCAGTGTGCAGTGTGTAGTGTGCAGTGTGTAGCGTTCAGCGTGTGCAGTGTGCAGAGTTCAACGTTTGCTGTGTCTATAGGCTTGCAGTGAGGGCAGGGTGTGCAACGTGTGCGGTGTCGAGGTTGGCTCATGAAGGTATGGTTACGGTTATCCAGAGTACCAGCCTACCCCCTGGCTTTCTCTCTCCCATATTAAGTGATAGGTAGATTTGACTTGCTTGTGCTCTATGTTTTATGAAATTGTATTAATAAAGCATTTCTGTTAATAATTGATCCATCGACTGCTGTTGTGGTATTTGGGGGAATCCTTAGTTAGGGGTTTGCGCGACACCAATGGCTTGCGTCTCCACCTTATTTATTCTGAGGTAGCTTTTTGTGTCGGGAGGTGCCACAATTTGTCTCCTCGTTATTTCCTGCTACGCCCCTCCAGGCCACTTGCTACCGGTATGTACGCGTGCTTTCCCTATGGACGCTCTGGCTGATTTGTTTGGCATGGTGATTTACTTTTTCACACTGGTCGCTTTGCAGCGCTTGTGCCTGTTGCTTGCTGGTGCCTGCTGGTGCCCTGCCTTGGTTGGTGATGCGTGCAGGTTGTTGATCGCGTAACAGTCTCGGTGTGGATTCCAACCGAATGCTAACATTCAGCGGTGCGCTGTGAGCCGCTGGCTTAAGTAGGAAGTTCCCAACTTCCTGGTAGGTATCCCTTATTTTATATCGCTATTGTTTTTAGAATTATGTTTAGCACTAACGGGGTGACCTGTATGGCTTCTAGGTACTGCCGATTGTGTCGTTGCCGACTGCTGTTTTTGCCACCCGTTGTTTACCACCAGAGCTGCCCAACTGTCCTGGGCTAGCCTGGAGGATAGCGACGAAGACGCCAACGACCACTATCTGAACGTGATCTGTCTGTTGACTTGTCCTTGTGTGTTTCCACCTGTCCGTGTCGCAACTAGTGTGTGTCGGTGAGTGTGTTTGTAGAGTGTTGGCGAGTGCGTGCGTGTTTGTCCTGGGCTAGCCTGGAGGATAGCGACGAAGACGCTAACGACCACTCTTTGAACGTGATCTGTCTGTTGACTTGTCCTTGTGTGTTTCCATCTGTCCGTGTCGCAACTAGTGTGTATCGGTGTGCGTGTGTGTGTGTGTGTGTGTAGAGTGTTGGCGAGTGCGTGCGTGTTTGTCCTGGGGAAGTGTTTGGTTTAATTTGGGGGATTCTGTTTATGGTTTGTTTTGAGCCCTGCTTCTGTTAAGCCACTGGCAGGAGGCCTTTTTTTATAGCTGCGGATAACCAGTGGGCTATCACGCATGTTTAAGATCCTTTTTGGCCTGGTTTGTGTGTTTGTGTTATATTTTGTTTTCTTACTCATTTCCTTTTTGTGAATTACATTTTGTGTAGTTGTGTTTATTGTTTTGTTTGGTCGTTTGTATCTGCCCTCATCTCTCTTTTGTTCCTTCGTTTCCAGGCGCTGAGTGCCCACCGCAGGGAGGCAACCGCAGGGAGGAATTTCTCTTTTATCATTTTGATCCTGTGTTGCTGTGTGTATGTGCGAGCACGAGTGACTGGTTGGTGTTTATGTGTCCCCCCCCTCCGTCTCCTGGTATCTTGCCCCCTGCTGGTAAGCCTCAGCCCTAACCATCCTGTCTATCCCCTACATACCAATTGATTTCATTTATCCTGTTTTTTTACATGTGGAACACGCATGTTTTAGTTAATAAAAACAACCTATTTTTGGAACTTCGTCTCTGGCGTCAGTCAAACGAACGTGTGTGCTATATAATTGTTTGGATTTAATTGATTAGTATATCCCTGGGTGCAATCCCTAGGGTGGCGTTGTCGGTTAGCTTGTTTTTCCCCTAATGCCACACAGGCACTGCAACAGTGTCATCATGCAAGTGTCCTATCTCCCTCAGACACTCCAGGGGCGGTGAAGGTCAGGGGTAAGAGGAGCTGGCAGATTCCGGGTGGTGTTATGAGAATGGTGGCCGCCACATGTTCTGAGCAGTACTCAGGTTCTACGGTACTTTTTGAGCCTTTGGATGCTGGTTTGCCTGCGGGGTTGCTGGCTTCCCCTTCTTTAGTTTGCGTTATAAGGGGTACAGCCTATATACCTGTTATTAATGTTGGCTGCAACGATGTTATGTTGTACCCCCGCACTGTTGTTGGCACACTGGACTTCGTGAACGTGGTCAGCCTTCCTGCAGGAGTCACCGAGGTGCCATCAAATGTGGCCACTGTGTCTTCCCAGACAGCTTCACCCAGTGTGCAGCAACAGGTGGACGATGTGGATGTGTCGCCATTGTCGGTTGGTGAACAGGGTCAGGTGAGGTCACTACTTGGACATTACGCTTCAGTTTTCTCCACCAGTGACACCGATCTGGGTTGTACTAACCTCATCTCCCACGACATTCCTTTGATTGATGATACTCCAGTGGCGCAGCGTTATAGGCGCATTCCACCCTCAGAGTATGAGGTGGTGAAGGAACACATCAATCAACTGCTCTCATCTCAAGTAATTCGGGAGAGTAGCAGCCCCTACGCGTCCCCGATTGTGTTGGTACGGAAAAAGGGTGGCAAACTACGCATGTGCGTTGATTACCGGCAGCTTAATCGTAAGACCCGCCGAGACGCCTTCCCTCTACCACGCATAGAAGAGTCTTTGGACGCATTGTCCGGTGCTTGCTGGTTTTCAACCCTGGACTTGACCAGTGGCTGTCACCAGGTGCCAGTCACTGAGACCGACCGGCCAAAGACCGCGTTTTGTACACCTTTCGGTTTATTTGAGTGGAACAGAATGCCTTTTGGGCTCTGTAATGCGCCCAGCACTTTCCAAAGGTTGATGCAACGCATCTTTGGTGACCAGCAGTGTCAGTCTTTATTGTATTTTACTTTATTACTTTATTATATCTTGATGATATTGTTGTGTTCTCCTCCACTATTGAACAGCATCTGGAGCGACTCAAAGTGGTGCTGGAGCGGCTTCAATGCGAGGGGCTTAAAGCCAAGCTCAGCAAGTGCTCGTTCTTTCGTAAAGAGGTGCACTACTTGGGCCATGTGATATCGGCTGATGGTGTCTCCACAGATCCGGCCAAGATTGAAGTGGTTGCTAATTGGCCGTTTCCCGCTACTGCCTCGGAGCTTCGTTCTTTCCTTGGTTTCGCCAGTTATTACCGGCGGTTTGTGGAGGGATTCGCTAAACTGGCAGCTCCTCTGCATAGGGCTGTGGCTGAGTGTGGTGGCACCAAGAAGCCTGACCAGCGGTTTTCCAGGTGTTGTAGAGTGTAACAAGAACTTTGAAACACTGAAAGCGAAGCTCACCACTGCGCCCGTGTTGGCTTATGCAGACTTCACCCTTCCATTCATTCTGGAGGTCGATGCAAGCTATGGTGGCTTGGGCGCAGTCCTCTCTCAGACTCAGGCGGGCAAGGTGAGGCCGATAGCCTATGCTAGCAGGGGCCTGCGACCTACAGAGAGGAACATGGCGAACTATAGCTCTATGAAACTCGAGTTCTTGGCCCTTAAGTGGGCCATGACAGAGAGTACTTGTTGGGAAATAGATGTGTTGTGTATACTGATAACAACCCCCTCAGTCATTTGTCTTCTGCTAAGCTGGCTGCTACTGAGCAGAGGTGGGCAGCGCAGCTAGCCTCTTTCGATTTCGAAATCAAGTATCGATCAGGGAAGAGCAACACCAATGCCGATGCTCTCTCTCGTCAGCACCCATCTGGTCCCCAGGATGTAGAGGCGATGCTTCCAGGGACAGCCATACCGAAGGCTTTGCAGCAAGCGTTGGGTTTGGGAAAGGCAGAGGCCACCCAAGCTACCATCACAGCCATGCCACAGCTTACTCCGCCTGAACTTCGTCTCGCTCAACAGACTGACCCTGTGATACAGGAACTGTTGGTGTTTTGGAGGAGGAAGCAGCGTCCTAGTAGTGAGGAGCGGGCACAGCTCTCCCAAGCTACGCTAGTGTTGCTGCGGCAGTGGGATCGCCTGCTTGAGAGGGATGATGTCCTGTACCGAAAAGTGTTCCGACCTGATGGTGCTGAAGCCATGTACCAGCTGTTGTTACCCAATGTACTGAGAGACGAGGTCCTGACCCAAGTGCACCAAGAGCATGGTCACCAGGGGGTGGAGCGAACACTGGCGCTTCTCCGGTCTCGATGCTACTGGCCTGCTATGTCCTCCGATGTAGCCCGTTGGTGTCAGCAATGTGAGAGGTGTCAAGTGGCCAAGGATGTTCACCCAAGGGTGCACGGAGTCATGGGACATCTCTTGGCTTCCCGCCCCAACGAAATCCTTGCCATCGACTACACTACTCTAGAGCCGGCCCAGAATGGTCTAGAGAGCGTTTTGGTCCTTACTGATGTTTTTAGTAAGTACACCATGGCTATCCCTACTCGGGACCAGCGCGCAACCACTGTAGCAAGGGTTTTGGTGTCAGAGTGGTTTTATAAGTTTGGTGTCCCCGCTCGTTTGCATTCTGACCAGGGCCGTAACTTCGAAAGCTCGTTCATTCAACAATTGTGTAACTTGTATGTGTGGCATTCGGGGGTCGGGGAAACAATAAGATAAAGTTCAGTTAAAGAACTAGTGACAAGTTGCCAACAACGCCACCCCAGGAATTTCACCTGGAGAGTTAGATTAACCTAAGTTAAAGCACACAAGTTCGTTCACTAATGAAAGCTTGAGACTGGGTCCAGCATACAAATTCAATTCCTTTTAATTAATATATATAATCTTTAAGCATGACTTCTCAATAAAATATGTTCACACAAACACACTAAAGCGAACACACACACACACACACACAAAATACACAAAAAGGGAAGAGCAAATAACTAAATGGGTTTTAAATCAAAAGTAAAGGAGATTTATCCAAACTGATAAATCCAAATGAATAAGTAAAGCAATTAAACCAAACCAAAATAACTAAGAAAACGAATTAAACCAAAACAACCATGCAAAGCAACCCACAAAACACAAATAATATCATGGATAAGTAAAGCAATTAAGCCAAAACAAACATGCAAAGCAACCCACAAAACACAAATAATATCATCAATAAGATCAGTTGGAAGTCTGTTAAATGAATGGATCAAAATAATGAGACTTAGGGTGAGGCAGCAATCACCATACTCGGGGCAGGTACAGCACAGTAGGAGATGCAGAGTAGGATCGATGTGTTGGCTATATAATCAGTGGACAAAACGGCAGCCGGCCAACAGCAGCGTGAAGAGGGGGGGGGACGTGCTGGCAGAAACCGCCCACACACACGTCAACCCTGCCATAGAAAAATACATTTGTTCTGGAGGCTGAACAACAACTGTAATAACTTGGGTTAGCGTCATCTTATCCACATACCGTCAGGAGTTGAATGAACATCAAGGGGAGGAAGGGGACCACCTGTAGCGAGCAACACCATTACAAGTGCAACTCGATCTACAGCTGATCGCTCCCCGCTGCAACAGGTAGAGGAGGAAACACTCGCACGCCCTACAACTGGGGTCGATACGGGAGAGGGAAGACCCGGCCAATAAACTGCCTGAGGGATGGAAGCCAATATTGAGGACTTGTGCAAAGTTTAGAAGGTACACAGATGCACACAACCACTACATACCAAACAACGGCGAGCTGCACGATCCAACTAAAAGGCGATCAGGTGAGGCGATCAGGTTTCGGTGACAACAGGGGGCGGGGTAGCCAGGAGCTCCCAGGCAAGAGTGCTCCCAGTGCACAACCACCCACCTTTATAGGCAGCGCACCCAACAGTGATAGGCCGGTACTGCAGCACTAATTAAAGGCCCATCCTGCTACATTCTACCCCCATTGACTTCATCGTCGTCCCGACGATGGAACAACTGATCCAGAGGATCACCCAACTAACTCCACGGCCTAAAGAGCGCAGTAACGGCATTTGACACTGGACCAGGGGGATTTGCAGCCCCAGATGCCAAGTTCCCTACAGGTCGCGGAAGATGATAGAGGTTTGGGTGCTGGCCAGCCGTCGACCTGGCTGACCGGCGTACTTCACTTTCAGCCGCATAACTGGCGGATGGAACGGCCAGGGAAATGGAGGGTGGATCTGCCACTGCAGTCGAGGGAGCGCTTGACGACTCTGACCCAGCAGAGTCAGGTGGTGGGAGCAGCAACCGAGGGGTGGTTTGAGTCACCACGGCTGTGCGAGCAGGGGCAGAAACAGGGGTCTCCGGCCCCAACATAAACAAGTCTCCGTCAAACGGCAACTCATCCTCTGACCGAGGCCGGTCAAGAGGGGGTGGACAAGGGGGCAATGCACTACCCTGAGGGGCAGCTCCGGCAACGGCTTTCAACAGTGTTCGATGGACCTGCCGAACTTTGGTTTGGTCGTCCATCGGTGCGATGGTGTACACTGGACCACCTTCTCGGGGTGCCTTTACGACTCTGTACACCACAGGGCCCCACAGATCCTGTATCTTGTGGCGCCCCCTTGCACTATGATCGCGCAGCCACACCAACTGCCCCACCTTTAGTGGGTCATCCCGAACATGATTATCATGATTCCTCCTTCTGCGCTCTGCCGCCACCTTCAACCTTTCCCGGGCCCCGTCAAAAGCAAGCTGGAGCCGGTTTTGATGTTCTTGGATCCACTCGTGGACCTCGCCACCCACAGGGTCTAAGACTCTACCCAAGAGAAAATCAACCGGCAGCCTGGGTTCTTGCCCGAACATCAGGTAGAATGGAGACTCGCCGGTGGACTGATGGGGAGTGGTGTTATACGAGTAGAGCACCTGTGGCAGGCAAGAGTGCCAGTCTCTTTTCCGAGATGCAGGTAAGGCACGCAATAAGTTGTGGAGAGTGCGATTAAAGCGTTCGCATTGGCCGTTACCGGCGGGATGGTATGGAGTGGTGCGAGATTTTTCAATACCGTAAAGTACACAGAGCTGTTTAATGAGGGAACTTTCAAAGTTGCGGCCCTGATCAGAATGGATACGGGCAGGAACGCCAAACTTATAGAACCACTCAGTGACCAAAGTCTGAGCAACAACTGGGGCTCGTTGATCTCGGGTAGGAACAGCCAAGGTGTATTTACTGAAAACGTCTGTCATGACTAAGACATTCTCCAACCCGTTGTGGCTGGGTTCCAGCAAGGTAAAATCAATGGCCAAGATTTCGTTGGGACGCGAAGCCAACAAATGCCCCATGAAACTAGGAGGCGGTCTGGGTGTGTCCTTAGCAACTTGACACCTCTCACACTCTCTGCACATGCCTGGCCAGTAGCACCTTTGCCGCACTAGCTCCAATGTCCTCTCCACACCCTGATGCCCATGCCCTTGATGAACCTGAGCCAGCACCTCTTGCTTTAACGTGGCAGGCAGCAGAAGCTGAAACACCGCTTCGGCGCCATCAGGACGGAAGATGCGCCGGAAGAGAACACCCTCCTGCTCAACCAGCCGTTTCCACTGACCTATAATGGTCAGTGCAGGAGGAGACAAGTGCTTCCGCTCCTGATAGTTGGGACTCTGCTGCCGCCCCCAAAATGCTAAAACCTCCTGAAGGACAGGATCAGCTTGTTGAAGTGCCTGGAGGTCAGAAGGTGCATGATGGGGCAAAGCAGCAATAGCAGCTTGATTGGCGGGAGTGGTTTCACGCTGCAGGACCTGCCGCAAGGGCTCAGGGACTGAGGTACCAGGAAACATCACCTCTAGGTTCGTTGGCCCAGGTGGATGCTTCCGAGATAAAGCATCAGCATTTTTATTACTCCTCCCAGAGCGGTACTTTATTTCAAAATCAAAAGCTGCCAATTGTGCTGCCCAACGCTGTTCGGTGGCACCGAGTTTGGCAGAAGACAAGTGACTGAGGGGATTATTGTCGGTGTAAACAATGCATTTATAACCAAGCAAGTACTCCCTGAATTTTTCTGACACAGCCCACTTAAGAGCTAAAAACTCAAATTTCATGGAGCTGTAGTTCGACATATTTCGCTCTGTGGGCCTCAACCCCCTACTAGCATAAGCTATCGGTCTGACCTTCCCATTCTGTTCCTGTGAGAGCACAGCTCCAAGGCCACCATAGCTCGCATCAACCTCCAAGATGAATGGTAAGGAGAAGTCGGCGTAGGCTAGCACAGGTGCAGTGGTAAGTTTGGTCTTCAATGCTTCAAAGTTGCGATGGCACTCATCCGACCAATGCTCCGCCACTATTCGCACCACACCCCTAGACTTCCTACCAGCTAGTTCTGCTACCAGCTTGTGTAGAGGGGCCGCCAACTTGGCAAACCCCTCCACAAAGCGGCGGTAATAGCTGGCGAAGCCAAGGAATGAGCGTAGGTCAGCGATGGTGGTGGGAGGCTGCCAGTTGGCAACTACCTCTTGCTTGCTGGGATCGGTGGATACTCCCTGGTCAGAGACCACATGGCCCAAGTACCGCACCTTCGGCTGGAAGAACGCGCATTTGCTTAGCTTAGCCTTCAGGCCTTGTTCCTGCAACCGCCCCAGTACAATCTCCAGCCGCTCCAGGTGTTGTTCCACCGTGGAGGAGAAGACCACGATGTCATCCAGATACAGGAGCAACGATTGACATTGTTGGTCACCGAACATTCGCTGCATCAGCCTCTGGAAAGTGCTGGGGGCGTTGCAAAGCCCAAAGGGCATGCGGTTCCATTCGAATAAGCCGAACGGGGTGCAAAAGGCGGTTTTGGGCCTGTCTGCTTCTGTGACCGGGACTTGGTTATACCCGCTGGCCAAGTCAAGAGTAGAGAACCAGCGGGCACCTGTCAGGGCGTCCAAAGATTCCTCGATGCGTGGAAGGGGAAAAGCATCCTTCCGCGTTTTGTTGTTGAGCTGGCGGTAGTCCACGCACATGCGTAAACTGCCGTCTTTCTTTTTCACAAGCACAATTGGGGCACCATAAGGACTGCTACTCTCTCTGATGATTTGATTTTCAAGCAGTTGGTTAATATGCTCCTTAACCACCTCGTACTCGGACGGCGGGATGCGCCTATAGCGTTGCCTGACAGGCACGTTGTCTAAGAGCGGGATGTCATGGCTGATCAGGTTGGTGCATCCCAGATCTCCCTCATGGGAGGAAAAGACAGAGTCGTACTGCCTAAGAAGGGACTGAACCTTACCCCGATCTTCAGTCGGCAAGGCTGACAAGTCCAAAGCCCCAATCCGATCCGGCACGACTTCAGACGTGGCCTGGGAAGCCACAGTGGCGACGTCTGTTGGCGTCTCAGTGACCCCTGCAGGCAGGCTGACAACCCGGACTTCATCCAAGGTGCCCACCACAGTACGAGGGTACAGCAAAACACTAGTGGAGCCAACATTTACAATCGGGATGTACGCAGTGCCTCGTACTACCCGAACCAATGCATGTGAAGCAAGCAGTCCAGCAGGTAGGCCAGACTCCAAAGGCTCAAACAACACCCTAGTACCTGAGTACTGCTCGGAGCATGTTGCTGTAACTATTGTCATCGTACCACCAGGGATACGGCATGCCTTCCCACCCCGAACCTTGACCTGGCCTGCTGCGTGCTGAGGGGCTTGCCTGCTGGCCTGATGACACTTCTGTAGTGCCTGCGTAACTGTCTCTGGTGCATCTGATACAGAGAGCAAATTGAACAAAGCCAGACCATGCTGTCCAAAGAGCACCTGATAACATCGACGAATAATATTCATCCCCAGAATACCAGGAACCTGAGCAGACACCGCTCCCGGAGGATCTTTCACCACCAAAACCCCACACCGCGGCACTGAAGTGCCACAGAGCTCGACATAGGGGATGTCCAACCCATTGGCTGCTCTAAGCTTCAGCCAATTACAAGCTTGGAGCCTCTCATGCCCCCAAGGCCGGAAGTGTTGCAGGAAAAAGCTTTCTGTAACTGTGGACACCATGGAACCGGTATCTACCAAGCAAAGAACCTGAGCTCCACCCATGTTCACGGCAACATGCGGGCAAGACGACATCAGCTCAAGAACTTCCTCCGAGCCAGTGGCTACCCCCCCCGAACGGTGGCTCTGCAGTTCGGCGGGTGCTAGTTTTCCGGCTCCTGGGCCTGATGAAAATGCCTGTTAGACTGTTGGCGATCAGGCAAAGAAGACTGTGTGCGAGCAGAAACCCGAACGCCATCACACTCGCTTGCGTAGTGACCTGACTGTTGGCAGCGCCGGCATATAACATGGGTGATCGGGCCTTTTCTGCTGCTGCCCCTAGACTATGGAACGCCCTCCCTGACCACCTGAGGGCTCCACAGACTACAGCTCTTTTTAAACGGAACCTCAAAACCCATCTCTTTAAAAGAGCATTTAGCTAAACTTTCTTTGAGGTTCCCCCTTTTTAATAGTTTTTTTTTCTTTTGGTATTTTTTTTTATTTTTTTTATTTTATTTTTTTCTCTGAAGCACTTTGAGATTCTTGAATATAAAGTGCATTATAAATACAATTTATTATTATTATTATTATTATTATAACAGGGCCACGACGAGGTGGAGGGTGGCGCAGATGAGAGGGCTGCAATGTGGCGATGCTCTGGGTAAGTTGGTTCAGCTGTTCTTGCTGCAACCTTAACATCTCTCTCATCTCCACCATTTCCTGTCCCTGAGGTGGAGTGGTTGCTCCCCGGGAGCCACTCTGTACCCCGTACTGGAGACCAAAAGCTGAAGGAACGGAATGACTCCGACCCCTCCCGCCCCCAGGTAACCCCTCCCGTTCCCACCGAATCGCCTCACCCCGGACATCAAGCAAAGTAGCAGTAGCCTGCCTCCTGACCAACTGCTTCAGCTCGCGACGCAAGGCACCGTCCAAAACATGCTCGACAAATTGGTCGCGCAGCAGAACGTCTGCATTCGTCATACCACCAGGTGCACTTCTCTTCACCGACTCCATCAAGCTCAACAACGCGAGGGAGAACTCGTGCAGTGTCTCCCCTTCTTGTTGCCGTCGGGAGAAGAACTCCTCCTGTAAGGCTACATAAGACTTTGAGCACCCATACAGTTCCTGTAACACAGAGATGATTTTAGCTGAGTCTTCCTTCTCCACAACAGACCGATATTTGATCTCCTCTCGAGCCTCACCCTCAAGATGATCAAACAAGAAAAAGGCTTGCTCAGATGTGGATAAGTGACGCGCCCGCATGCAGGCTTTGAGCCTCCTCAAGCCACTCAGTCAACCCCATACCTGATTTTCCCCTGAACATAGGACACTTTCTATCCCTTGGCACAAAAACCAGCCTCTCTGCTATGGGGTTCCTAGTAGTAACAGGGGCCACAGGTGGCACAGAAGAAGTGGAGGATTCGGAACTAGGACCGGGCACGGCCACAGCCTGCTCCTGCCGCAACCTCTCATTGTCCACCTTTAACTGCGCCACCAGCTCCCTCAATTCCTGCAGCTCTACATCCATAACTGACACTACAGTCAGACTAGGACACAACAACCCCACAACTGGATTCTCACCGGGACTCTGCGGACCACGAAAGGCCAAGCTGCCGTTTTGCCTCTGAACACAATTCAAAACATCTACATCAAATATGTACCCTGGGGACTATTAAAATAAACAAAAAAAAATGATATAAAGAAACTGGACCACACGTCTCTGCTTTCCAAAAGTAATTATCCTGCCGACAACGCCAAATGTGGCATTCGGGGGTCGGGGAAACAATAAGATAAAGTTCAGTTAAAGAACTAGTGACAAGTTGCCAACAACGCCACCCCAGGAATTTCACCTGGAGAGTTAGATTAACCTAAGTTAAAGCACACAAGTTCGTTCACTAATGAAAGCTTGAGACTGGGTCCAGCATACAAATTCAATTCCTTTTAATTAATATATATAATCTTTAAGCATGACTTCTCAATAAAATATGTTCACACAAACACACTAAAGCGAACACACACACACACACACACAAAATACACAAAAAGGGAAGAGCAAATAACTAAATGGGTTTTAAATCAAAAGTAAAGGAGATTTATCCAAACTGATAAATCCAAATGAATAAGTAAAGCAATTAAACCAAACCAAAATAACTAAGAAAACGAATTAAACCAAAACAACCATGCAAAGCAACCCACAAAACACAAATAATATCATGGATAAGTAAAGCAATTAAGCCAAAACAAACATGCAAAGCAACCCACAAAACACAAATAATATCATCAATAAGATCAGTTGGAAGTCTGTTAAATGAATGGATCAAAATAATGAGACTTAGGGTGAGGCAGCAATCACCATACTCGGGGCAGGTACAGCACAGTAGGAGATGCAGAGTAGGATCGATGTGTTGGCTATATAATCAGTGGACAAAACGGCAGCCGGCCAACAGCAGCGTGAAGAGGGGGGGGGGCGTGCTGGCAGAAACCGCCCACACACACGTCAACCCTGCCATAGAAAAATACATTTGTTCTGGAGGCTGAACAACAACTGTAATAACTTGGGTTAGCGTCATCTTATCCACATACCGTCAGGAGTTGAATGAACATCAAAGGGGAGGAAGGGGACCACCTGTAGCGAGCAACACCATTACAAGTGCAACTCGATCTACAGCTGATCGCTCCCCGCTGCAACAGGTAGAGGAGGAAACACTCGCACGCCCTACAACTGGGGTCGATACGGGAGAGGGAAGACCCGGCCAATAAACTGCCTGAGGGATGGAAGCCAATATTGAGGACTTGTGCAAAGTTTAGAAGGTACACAGATGCACACAACCACTACATACCAAACAACGGCGAGCTGCACGATCCAACTAAAAGGCGATCAGGTGAGGCGATCAGGTTTCGGTGACAACAGGGGGCGGGGTAGCCAGGAGCTCCCAGGCAAGAGTGCTCCCAGTGCACAACCACCCACCTTTATAGGCAGCGCACCCAACAGTGATAGGCCGGTACTGCAGCACTAATTAAAGGCCCATCCTGCTACATATGGTATCGTAAAATCACGTACTACCCCGTACCACCCCGAAGGAAATGGTCAATGCGAGCGGTTTAACCGGACACTCCACAACCTGCTGCGTACTCTGCCAGTGTCTCGTAAAAGGGATTGGCATACGTGTCTTCCTCACGTCCTTTATTGTTACAACACGACTCCCCACCAATCAACGGGAGAATCTCCCTTTGCCTTGATGTTCGGGCAGGAACCAAGGCTACCACTCGATTTCTTGTTGGGTAGGGTCGAGAGCCCGGTCGGGGGGTCCATCCATGAGTGGGTGCAAGAGCATCAAGCCCGCTTGGAGGTGGCCTTTGAAGGCGCAAGGGAGCGCTTGAAACATGCTGCCGCTCGGCGAAGGCGACTCCATGATCAGCATGTAATAGATTTGCCTTTGCAGGAAGGGCAGTTGGTGTACTTGCGCGACTTCAGGGCCAGGGGGCCCCAGAAGACCCGAGATCGGTGGAGCTCGATGAAGTATCGAGTGTTGAGGATGCCTAGAGAGGGTGGCTCAGTGTATACTATTGCGCCAGTAGACGATGAGACAAAGGGCAGACAGGTCCACCGCACTATGCTGAAGGCGGTCGTAGGGGTGGACTCACCTCGTCCTGCCTCTTCCCACAACTCGTCACCCAGGGACGAACCATCTCCAGAAGAGGAGCCTCCATTTGAGTATGATTTGTTAGTCCTTGACCTTTTGTGGCAAATTCTGCCATACCATCCGCCGGACCAATTATGTCCCAAGGGCCTTCATCAATTCCAAACCCGGGGGCATCCTCATGTTCTCCTTTGGTCACTTGCCCTGATTCCAGCAACATGGGTCCACGCCGGACCCCACGTCAAACGGCTGGTCAGCACCCGAATGTGCATCGTCTTCCGCGGCCTGCTGGAGAGGCGCAAGTGGCCAACCCTTCTGCTTCTGTGTCCAACTCAGTGTCTGCCTTGTTTAGACCCTGGAGTTAGCTTGTTGTGTTGATCGTCGGGACGACGATCCAAGAAGGTGGGGTAGAATGTAGCAGGATAGAGGTGCTATCCATGTTAGTCACGGTTAAGTACCACTAGTGGCCGTCATGATGTGGGCGGTATAAAAGCAGCCATCCTCCACCTGCCTCTTTCTTTTTGCGCTCCTGTCACTTGCGCGTCACTTCCGGGCCAAAAGGTAGTCTGGTCCGATAGGGCGACTATTTGTTGCTGCTTCAGGGTTTTCGTGCGAGCTATGGTGTAAGTTCTTGTAAGCAAGTTATTTTAAGTATTCTTTCGTGACAATGTAGTTGATGCTGTCTGATGGCTAACGCTAAGTGTGTTCTCAGGTAAACGCTGATGACGGCCGGAGTCCTCTCTCACTCCCTCCTCCTGTGTGAACGCGAGTGTGTGTGTGTGTGTGTGTGTGTGTGTGTGTGTGTGTGTATGCCAGTGTTTGGTCGTAAACAGGTATGTGTTAGCATAGCAAACAACTGTAGCATTTCTGTTTTATGTAGCCACACTAACATCATGTTTGGTCGTAAACAGGACCAACTGCAATCAGCTCATTGGGGCTGCTGCTGCTTTGCCAGGCTGATCTTGCCTTCCCACGCTACTCTGCTTCGCTGCTTTGCTAGGCTGATCTTGCCTTTCCACGCTACTCTGCTTCGCTGCTGCATTGCTGGCTGATATTGCCTTTCCACGCTACTCCGCTTCACTGCTGCTGCACGCCGTGTTGTTTACTTCACGTGCTTTGCTCCGGCTGGCACCTCGTGCCTACTGCCGCCTGTCGCTGCGGCGCACCCCCCCCGAGGTAGTTCTACCAAGGGTGTTCATCCAGTGTGCCTTTTAACCGGGGTTTCCCCCCATCCGTGTGTGCATGAGTGTTGATGTGTGTTCTAATTATTTGAATGATTTGTTTTCTTTTGGTTTGATTACTTATCTAGTTCTGCGTTTATCTCAACTATTTTGTGTGTATTGTTTTTCTTTTGGTTTGATTACTTATTTAGTTCTTATTTTCGTTTGGTTGCATGGTGAAGATTTTGCATTGAAAAGGAAAGAAGTTATTTAATAAATTGTATTTTTCTATAACATTTGAACTACGTACGTCTCATGCCTTCTAAACGAGTGGACTTACCAGTGTGCTTTGCACTTTACATCAATTCCCTGAGGTGAAATTCCCAGGGTGGCGTTCCTTTTTCTTATTTCTTAGTTAGATCTTTTAGTTTATTTTCCTTTCGCCTACCACCTTGCCACACTTGGCGTTGTCGGCAGGATCACTTTTTTTTCGAACGGCTGAGACGTGTGATCAAAAAGTGATTCTAACGCTCTGAAAAGCATTTTGCGCTCATAAACAAGAAATGTTGATCTCTGTCAATTTCAATGCAAACGTGTTACTAAGCTCACCACAGGGTTATAGGGCCATTACTCCACCATTTGGAAGTAGTTTTGAGCAAAATCAACAATGTAAGGTCAAAAACACATTATTGGCCAAGCATTTTGCGCTCATAAAAACAAGAAATGTTGATATCTCTGTCAATTTCAATGCAAACGTGTTACTACGCTCACCGTAGCGTTATAGGGCCAACTCCACCATTTGGAAGTGATCAAAAAGTGATTCTAACGCTCTGAAAAGCATTTTGCGCTCATAAACAAGAAATGTTGATATCTCTGTCAATTTCAATGCAAACGTGTTACTAAGCTCACCACAGGGTTATAGGGCCATTACTCCACCATTTGGAAGTAGTTTTGAGCAAAATCAACAATGTAAGGTCAAAAACACATTGTTGGCCAAAAAGTGATTCTAGCGCTCTGAAAAGCATTTTGCGCTCATAAAAATAAGACATGTTGATATCTCTGTCAATTTCAATGCAAACGTGTTACTAAGCTCACCACAGGGTTATAGGGCCATTACTCCACCATTTGGAAGTAGTTTTGAGCAAAATCAACAATGTAAGGTCAAAAAACACATTGTTGACCAAAAAGTGATTCTAGCGCCCTGAAAAGCATTTTGCGCTCATAAAAATAAGACATGTTGATATCTCTGTCAATTTCAATGCAAACGTGTTACTAAGCTGACCAAAGGGTTGAAGGGCCAAACTCCACCATTTGGAAGTGATCAAAAAGTGATTCTAACGCTCTGAAAAGCATTTTGCGCTCGTAAACAAGAAATGTTGATATCTCTGTCAATTTCAATGCAAACGTGTTACTAAGCTCACCGTAGCGTTATAGGGCCAACTCCACCATTTGGAAGTGATCAAAAAGTGATTCTAACGCTCTGAAAAGCATTTTGCGCTCATAAACAAGAAATGTAGATATCTCTGTCAATTTCAATGCAAACGTGTTACTAAGCTCACCACAGGGTTATAGGGACATTACTCCACCATTTGGAAGTAGTTTTGAGCAATATCAACAATGTAAGGTCAAAAACACATTGTTGACCAAAAAGTGATTCTAGCGCCCTGAAAAGCATTTTGCGCTCATAAAAATAAGACATGTTGATATCTCTGTCAATTTCAATGCAAACGTGTTACTAAGCTGACCAAAGGGTTGAAGGGCCAAACTCCACCATTTGGAAGTGATCAAAAAGTGATTCTAACGCTCTGAAAAGCATTTTGCGCTCGTAAACAAGAAATGTTGATATCTCTGTCAATTTCAATGCAAACGTGTTACTAAGCTCACCACAGGGTTATAGGGACATTACTCCACCATTTGGAAGGAGTTTTGAGCAAAATCAACAATGTAAGGTCAAAAACACATTGTTGGCCAAAAAGTGATTCTAGCGCTCTGAAAAGCATTTTGCGCTCATAAAAATAAGACATGTTGATATCTCTGTCAATTTCAATGCATTGGAAGTGATCAAAAAGTGATTCTAACGCTCTGAAAAGCATTTTGCGCTCATAAACAAGAAATGTTGATATCTCTGTCAATTTCAATGCATTGGAAGTGATCAAAAAGTGATTCTAACGCTCTGAAAAGCATTTTGCGCTCATAAACACGAAATGTTGATATCTCTGTCAATTTCAATGCAAACGTGTTACTAAGCTTACCAAAGGGTTGAAGGGCCAAACTCCACCATTTGGAAGTGATCAAAAAGTGATTCTAACGCTCTGAAAAGCATTTTGCGCTCGTAAACAAGAAATGTTGATATCTCTGTCAATTTCAATGCAAACGTGTTACTATGCTCACCGTAGCGTTATAGGGCCAACTCCACCATTTGGAAGTGATCAAAAAGTGATTCTAACGCTCTGAAAAGCATTTTGCGCTCGTAAACAAGAAATGTAGATATCTCTGTCAATTTCAATGCAAACGTGTTACTAAGCTCACCACAGGGTTATAGGGACATTACTCCACCATTTGGAAGTAGTTTTGAGCAAAATCAACAATGTAAGGTCAAAAACACATTGTTGGCCAAAAAGTGATTCTAGCGCTCTGAAAAGCATTTGCGCTCATAAAAATAAGACATGTTGATATCTCTGTCAATTTCAATGCAAACATGTTACTAAGCTTACCAAAGGGTTGAAGGGCCAAACTCCACCATTTGGAAGTGATCAAAAAGTGATTCTAACGCTCTGAAAAGCATTTTGCGCTCGTAAACAAGAAATGTTGATATCTCTGTCAATTTCAATGCAAACGTGTTACTAAGCTCACCGTAGCGTTATAGGGCCAACTCCACCATTTGGAAGTGATCAAAAAGTGATTCTAACGCTCTGAAAAGCATTTTGCGCTCATAAACAAGAAATGTAGATATCTCTGTCAATTTCAATGCAAACGTGTTACTAAGCTCACCACAGGGTTATAGGGACATTACTCCACCATTTGGAAGTAGTTTTGAGCAATATCAACAATGTAAGGTCAAAAACACATTGTTGACCAAAAAGTGATTCTAGCGCCCTGAAAAGCATTTTGCGCTCATAAAAATAAGACATGTTGATATCTCTGTCAATTTCAATGCAAACGTGTTACTAAGCTGACCAAAGGGTTGAAGGGCCAAACTCCACCATTTGGAAGTGATCAAAAAGTGATTCTAACGCTCTGAAAAGCATTTTGCGCTCGTAAACAAGAAATGTAGATATCTCTGTCAATTTCAATGCAAACGTGTTACTAAGCTCACCACAGGGTTATAGGGACATTACTCCACCATTTGGAAGGAGTTTTGAGCAAAATCAACAATGTAAGGTCAAAAACACATTGTTGGCCAAAAAGTGATTCTAGCGCTCTGAAAAGCATTTTGCGCTCATAAAAATAAGACATGTTGATATCTCTGTCAATTTCAATGCAAACGTGTTACTAAGCTCACCGTAGCGTTATAGGGCCAACTCCACCATTTGGAAGTGATCAAAAAGTGATTCTAACGCTCTGAAAAGCATTTTGCGCTCATAAACAAGAAATGTTGATATCTCTGTCAATTTCAATGCAAACGTGTTACTAAGCTAACCACAGGGTTATAGGGCCATTACTCCACCATTTGGAAGTAGTTTTGAGCAAAATCAACAATGTAAGGTCAAAAACACATTGTTGGCCAAAAAGTGATTCTAGCGCTCTGAAAAGCATTTTGCGCTCATAAAAATAAGACATGTTGATATCTCTGTCAATTTCAATGCATTGGAAGTGATCAAAAAGTGATTCTAACGCTCTGAAAAGCATTTTGCGCTCATAAACAAGAAATGTTGATATCTCTGTCAATTTCAATGCATTGGAAGTGATCAAAAAGTGATTCTAACGCTCTGAAAAGCATTTTGCGCTCATAAACACGAAATGTTGATATCTCTGTCAATTTCAATGCAAACGTGTTACTAAGCTTACCAAAGGGTTGAAGGGCCAAACTCCACCATTTGGAAGTGATCAAAAAGTGATTCTAACGCTCTGAAAAGCATTTTGCGCTCGTAAACAAGAAATGTTGATATCTCTGTCAATTTCAATGCAAACGTGTTACTATGCTCACCGTAGCGTTATAGGGCCAACTCCACCATTTGGAAGTGATCAAAAAGTGATTCTAACGCTCTGAAAAGCATTTTGCGCTCGTAAACAAGAAATGTAGATATCTCTGTCAATTTCAATGCAAACGTGTTACTAAGCTCACCACAGGGTTATAGGGACATTACTCCACCATTTGGAAGTAGTTTTGAGCAAAATCAACAATGTAAGGTCAAAAACACATTGTTGGCCAAAAAGTGATTCTAGCGCTCTGAAAAGCATTTTGCGCTCATAAAAATAAGACATGTTGATATCTCTGTCAATTTCAATGCAAACATGTTACTAAGCTTACCAAAGGGTTGAAGGGCCAAACTCCACCATTTGGAAGTGATCAAAAAGTGATTCTAACGCTCTGAAAAGCATTTTGCGCTCGTAAACAAGAAATGTTGATATCTCTGTCAATTTCAATGCAAACGTGTTACTAAGCTCACCGTAGCGTTATAGGGCCAACTCCACCATTTGGAAGTGATCAAAAAGTGATTCTAACGCTCTGAAAAGCATTTTGCGCTCATAAACAAGAAATGTAGATATCTCTGTCAATTTCAATGCAAACGTGTTACTAAGCTCACCACAGGGTTATAGGGACATTACTCCACCATTTGGAAGTAGTTTTGAGCAATATCAACAATGTAAGGTCAAAAACACATTGTTGACCAAAAAGTGATTCTAGCGCCCTGAAAAGCATTTTGCGCTCATAAAAATAAGACATGTTGATATCTCTGTCAATTCAATGCAAACGTGTTACTAAGCTGACCAAAGGGTTGAAGGGCCAAACTCCACCATTTGGAAGTGATCAAAAAGTGATTCTAACGCTCTGAAAAGCATTTTGCGCTCGTAAACAAGAAATGTAGATATCTCTGTCAATTTCAATGCAAACGTGTTACTAAGCTCACCACAGGGTTATAGGGACATTACTCCACCATTTGGAAGGAGTTTTGAGCAAAATCAACAATGTAAGGTCAAAAACACATTGTTGGCCAAAAAGTGATTCTAGCGCTCTGAAAAGCATTTTGCGCTCATAAAAATAAGACATGTTGATATCTCTGTCAATTTCAATGCAAACGTGTTACTAAGCTCACCGTAGCGTTATAGGGCCAACTCCACCATTTGGAAGTGATCAAAAAGTGATTCTAACGCTCTGAAAAGCATTTTGCGCTCATAAACAAGAAATGTTGATATCTCTGTCAATTTCAATGCAAACGTGTTACTAAGCTAACCACAGGGTTATAGGGCCATTACTCCACCATTTGGAAGTAGTTTTGAGCAAAATCAACAATGTAAGGTCAAAAACACATTGTTGGCCAAAAAGTGATTCTAGCGCTCTGAAAAGCATTTTGCGCTCATAAAAATAAGACATGTTGATATCTCTGTCAATTTCAATGCATTGGAAGTGATCAAAAAGTGATTCTAACGCTCTGAAAAGCATTTTGCGCTCATAAACAAGAAATGTTGATATCTCTGTCAATTTCAATGCATTGGAAGTGATCAAAAAGTGATTCTAACGCTCTGAAAAGCATTTTGCGCTCATAAACACGAAATGTTGATATCTCTGTCAATTTCAATGCAAACGTGTTACTAAGCTTACCAAAGGGTTGAAGGGCCAAACTCCACCATTTGGAAGTGATCAAAAAGTGATTCTAACGCTCTGAAAAGCATTTTGCGCTCGTAAACAAGAAATGTTGATATCTCTGTCAATTTCAATGCAAACGTGTTACTATGCTCACCGTAGCGTTATAGGGCCAACTCCACCATTTGGAAGTGATCAAAAAGTGATTCTAACGCTCTGAAAAGCATTTTGCGCTCGTAAACAAGAAATGTAGATATCTCTGTCAATTTCAATGCAAACGTGTTACTAAGCTCACCACAGGGTTATAGGGACATTACTCCACCATTTGGAAGTAGTTTTGAGCAAAATCAACAATGTAAGGTCAAAAACACATTGTTGGCCAAAAAGTGATTCTAGCGCTCTGAAAAGCATTTTGCGCTCATAAAAATAAGACATGTTGATATCTCTGTCAATTTCAATGCAAACATGTTACTAAGCTTACCAAAGGGTTGAAGGGCCAAACTCCACCATTTGGAAGTGATCAAAAAGTGATTCTAACGCTCTGAAAAGCATTTTGCGCTCGTAAACAAGAAATGTTGATATCTCTGTCAATTTCAATGCAAACGTGTTACTAAGCTCACCGTAGCGTTATAGGGCCAACTCCACCATTTGGAAGTGATCAAAAAGTGATTCTAACGCTCTGAAAAGCATTTTGCGCTCATAAACAAGAAATGTAGATATCTCTGTCAATTTCAATGCAAACGTGTTACTAAGCTCACCACAGGGTTATAGGGACATTACTCCACCATTTGGAAGTAGTTTTGAGCAATATCAACAATGTAAGGTCAAAAACACATTGTTGACCAAAAAGTGATTCTAGCGCCCTGAAAAGCATTTTGCGCTCATAAAAATAAGACATGTTGATATCTCTGTCAATTTCAATGCAAACGTGTTACTAAGCTGACCAAAGGGTTGAAGGGCCAAACTCCACCATTTGGAAGTGATCAAAAAGTGATTCTAACGCTCTGAAAAGCATTTTGCGCTCGTAAACAAGAAATGTAGATATCTCTGTCAATTTCAATGCATTGGAAGTGATCAAAAAGTGATTCTAACGCTCTGAAAAGCATTTTGCGCTCATAAACAAGAAATGTTGATATCTCTGTCAATTTCAATGCAAACGTGTTACTAAGCTCACCGTAGCGTTATAGGGCCAACTCCACCATTTGGAAGTGATCAAAAAGTGATTCTAACGCTCTGAAAAGCATTTTGCGCTCATAAACAAGAAATGTTGATATCTCTGTCAATTTCAATGCAAACGTGTTACTAAGCTCACCACAGGGTTATAGGGACATTACTCCACCATTTGGAAGGAGTTTTGAGCAAAATCAACAATGTAAGGTCAAAAACACATTGTTGGCCAAAAAGTGATTCTAGCGCTCTGAAAAGCATTTTGCGCTCATAAAAATAAGACATGTTGATATCTCTGTCAATTTCAATGCATTGGAAGTGATCAAAAAGTGATTCTAACGCTCTGAAAAGCATTTTGCGCTCATAAACAAGAAATGTTGATATCTCTGTCAATTTCAATGCAAACGTGTTACTAAGCTCACCGTAGCGTTATAGGGCCAACTCCACCATTTGGAAGTGATCAAAAAGTGATTCTAACGCTCTGAAAAGCATTTTGCGCTCATAAACAAGAAATGTTGATATCTCTGTCAATTTCAATGCAAACGTGTTACTAAGCTAACCACAGGGTTATAGGGCCATTACTCCACCATTTGGAAGTAGTTTTGAGCAAAATCAACAATGTAAGGTCAAAAACACATTGTTGGCCAAAAAGTGATTCTAGCGCTCTGAAAAGCATTTTGCGCTCATAAAAATAAGACATGTTGATATCTCTGTCAATTTCAATGCATTGGAAGTGATCAAAAAGTGATTCTAACGCTCTGAAAAGCATTTTGCGCTCATAAACAAGAAATGTTGATATCTCTGTCAATTTCAATGCATTGGAAGTGATCAAAAAGTGATTCTAACGCTCTGAAAAGCATTTTGCGCTCATAAACACGAAATGTTGATATCTCTGTCAATTTCAATGCAAACGTGTTACTAAGCTTACCAAAGGGTTGAAGGGCCAAACTCCACCATTTGGAAGTGATCAAAAAGTGATTCTAACGCTCTGAAAAGCATTTTGCGCTCGTAAACAAGAAATGTTGATATCTCTGTCAATTTCAATGCAAACGTGTTACTATGCTCACCGTAGCGTTATAGGGCCAACTCCACCATTTGGAAGTGATCAAAAAGTGATTCTAACGCTCTGAAAAGCATTTTGCGCTCGTAAACAAGAAATGTAGATATCTCTGTCAATTTCAATGCAAACGTGTTACTAAGCTCACCACAGGGTTATAGGGACATTACTCCACCATTTGGAAGTAGTTTTGAGCAAAATCAACAATGTAAGGTCAAAAACACATTGTTGACCAAAAAGTGATTCTAGCGCCCTGAAAAGCATTTTGCGCTCATAAACAAGAAATGTAGATATCTCTGTCAATTTCAATGCAAACGTGTTACTAAGCTGACCAAAGGGTTGAAGGGCCAAACTCCACCATTTGGAAGTGATCAAAAAGTGATTCTAACGCTCTGAAAAGCATTTTGCGCTCGTAAACAAGAAATGTAGATATCTCTGTCAATTTCAATGCAAACGTGTTACTAAGCTCACCACAGGGTTATAGGGACATTACTCCACCATTTGGAAGGAGTTTTGAGCAAAATCAACAATGTAAGGTCAAAAACACATTGTTGGCCAAAAAGTGATTCTAGCGCTCTGAAAAGCATTTTGCGCTCATAAAAATAAGACATGTTGATATCTCTGTCAATTTCAATGCATTGGAAGTGATCAAAAAGTGATTCTAACGCTCTGAAAAGCATTTTGCGCTCATAAACAAGAAATGTTGATATCTCTGTCAATTTCAATGCAAACGTGTTACTAAGCTCACCGTAGCGTTATAGGGCCAACTCCACCATTTGGAAGTGATCAAAAAGTGATTCTAACGCTCTGAAAAGCATTTTGCGCTCATAAACAAGAAATGTTGATATCTCTGTCAATTTCAATGCAAACGTGTTACTAAGCTCACCACAGGGTTATAGGGCCATTACTCCACCATTTGGAAGTAGTTTTGAGCAAAATCAACAATGTAAGGTCAAAAACACATTGTTGGCCAAAAAGTGATTCTAGCGCTCTGAAAAGCATTTTGCGCTCATAAAAATAAGACATGTTGATATCTCTGTCAATTTCAATGCAAACGTGTTACTAAGCTCACCACAGGGTTATAGGGCCATTACTCCACCATTTGGAAGTAGTTTTGAGCAAAATCAACAATGTAAGGTCAAAAACACATTGTTGACCAAAAAGTGATTCTAGCGCCCTGAAAAGCATTTTACGCTCATAAAAATAAGACATGTTGATATCTCTGTCAATTTCAATGCAAACGTGTTACTAAGCTGACCAAAGGGTTGAAGGGCCAAACTCCACCATTTGGAAGTGATCAAAAAGTGATTCTAACGCTCTGAAAAGCATTTTGCGCTCGTAAACAAGAAATGTTGATATCTCTGTCAATTTCAATGCATTGGAAGTGATCAAAAAGTGATTCTAACGCTCTGAAAAGCATTTTGCGCTCATAAACACGAAATGTTGATATCTCTGTCAATTTCAATGCAAACGTGTTACTAAGCTTACCAAAGTGTTGAAGGGCCAAACTCCACCATTTGGAAGTGATCAAAAAGTGATTCTAACGCTCTGAAAAGCATTTTGCGCTCGTAAACAAGAAATGTTGATATCTCTGTCAATTTCAATGCAAACGTGTTACTAAGCTCACCGTAGCGTTATAGGGCCAACTCCACCATTTGGAAGTGATCAAAAAGTGATTCTAACGCTCTGAAAAGCATTTTGCGCTCGTAAACAAGAAAAAGTTTGATATCTCTGTCAATTTCAATGCAAACGTGTTACTAAGCTCACCGTAGCGTTATAGGGCCAACTCCACCATTTGGAAGTGATCAAAAAGTGATTCTAACGCTCTGAAAAGCATTTTGCGCTCGTAAACAAGAAATGTTGATATCTCTGTCAATTTCAAGGCAAACGTGTTACTAAGCTCACCACAGGGTTATAGGGCCATTACTCCACCATTTGGAAGTAGTTTTGAGCAAAATCAACAATGTAAGGTCAAAAACACATTGTTGGCCAAAAAGTGATTCTAGTGCTCTGAAAAGCATTTTGCGCTCATAAAAATAAGACATGTTGATATCTCTGTCAATTTCAATGCAAACGTGTTACTAAGCTCACCGTAGCGTTATAGGGCCAACTCCACCATTTGGAAGTGATCAAAAAGTGATTCTAACGCTCTGAAAAGCATTTTGCGCTCATAAACAAGAAATGTAGATATCTCTGTCAATTTCAATGCAAACGTGTTACTAAGCTCACCACAGGGTTATAGGGACATTACTCCACCATTTGGAAGTAGTTTTGAGCAAAATCAACAATGTAAGGTCAAAAACACATTGTTGGCCAAAAAGTGATTCTAGCGCTCTGAAAAGCATTTTGCGCTCATAAAAATAAGACATGTTGATATCTCTGTCAATTTCAATGCATTGGAAGTGATCAAAAAGTGATTCTAACGCTCTGAAAAGCATTTTGCGCTCATAAACAAGAAATGTTGATATCTCTGTCAATTTCAATGCAAACGTGTTACTAAGCTGACCAAAGGGTTGAAGGGCCAAACTCCACCATTTGGAAGTGATCAAAAAGTGATTCTAACGCTCTGAAAAGCATTTTGCGCTCGTAAACAAGAAATGTTGATATCTCTGTCAATTTCAATGCAAACGTGTTACTAAGCTCACCACAGGGTTATAGGGACATTACTCCACCATTTGGAAGTAGTTTTGAGCAAAATCAACAATGTAAGGTCAAAAACACATTGTTGGCCAAAAAGTGATTCTAGCGCTCTGAAAAGCATTTTGCGCTCATAAAAATAAGACATGTTGATATCTCTGTCAATTTCAATGCATTGGAAGTGATCAAAAAGTGATTCTAACGCTCTGAAAAGCATTTTGCGCTCATAAACACGAAATGTTGATATCTCTGTCAATTTCAATGCAAACGTGTTACTAAGCTTACCAAAGGGTTGAAGGGCCAAACTCCACCATTTGGAAGTGATCAAAAAGTGATTCTAACGCTCTGAAAAGCATTTTGCGCTCGTAAACAAGAAATGTTGATATCTCTGTCAATTTCAATGCAAACGTGTTACTAAGCTCACCGTAGCGTTATAGGGCCAACTCCACCATTTGGAAGTGATCAAAAAGTGATTCTAACGCTCTGAAAAGCATTTTGCGCTCGTAAACAAGAAATGTAGATATCTCTGTCAATTTCAATGCAAACGTGTTACTAAGCTCACCACAGGGTTATAGGGACATTACTCCACCATTTGGAAGTAGTTTTGAGCAAAATCAACAATGTAAGGTCAAAAACACATTGTTGGCCAAAAAGTGATTCTAGCGCTCTGAAAAGCATTTTGCGCTCATAAAAATGAGACATGTTGATATCTCTGTCAATTTCAATGCAAACGTGTTACTAAGCTTACCAAAGGGTTGAAGGGCCAAACTCCACCATTTGGAAGTGATCAAAAAGTGATTCTAACGCTCTGAAAAGCATTTTGCGCTCGTAAACAAGAAATGTTGATATCTCTGTCAATTTCAATGCAAACGTGTTACTAAGCTCACCGTAGCGTTATAGGGCCAACTCCACCATTTGGAAGTGATCAAAAAGTGATTCTAACGCTCTGAAAAGCATTTTGCGCTCATAAACAAGAAATGTAGATATCTCTGTCAATTTCAATGCAAACGTGTTACTAAGCTCACCACAGGGTTATAGGGACATTACTCCACCATTTGGAAGTAGTTTTGAGCAATATCAACAATGTAAGGTCAAAAACACATTGTTGGTCAAAAAGTGATTCTAGCGCTCTGAAAAACATTTCGCACGCATAAAAACAAGAAATGTTGATATTTCTGTTCGTTTCAGAAAAACAAGTGAAAAAGACATTGTTGGTCAAAAAGTGATTCTAAGCGCTCTGAAAAGAATTTTGCCGGCTTAAAAATAATAAATGTTGGTATCTCTGTCAATTTCAATGCAAACGTGTTACTAAGCTTACCAAAGGGTAATAGGGCCATACTCCACCATTTGGAAGGGGAATACATTAGTTTTGAGCAAAATCAACAATATAAGGTCAAAAACACATTGTTGGTCAAAAAGTGATTCTAGCGCTCTGAAAAGCATTTGGCACGCATAAAAACAAGAAATGTGGATTTTTCTGTTCATTTCAGAAAACATGTCGAAAACACATTGTTGGTCAAAAAGTGATTCTAGCGCTCTGAAAAGCATTTGGAACGCATAAAAACAAGAAATGTTGATTTTTCTGTTCATTTCAGAAAACAAGTCGAAAACACATTGTTGGTCAAAAAGTGATTCTAGCGCTCTGAAAAGCATTTGGCACGCATAAAAACAAGAAATGTAGATTTTTCTGTTCATTTCAGAAAACAAGTCGAAAACACATTGTTGGTCAAAAAGTGATTCTAGCGCTCTGAAAAGCATTTTGCATGCGTAAAAACCAAAAATGTTGATATCTGTCATTTTCAACGCAAACGTGTGACTAAGCTTACCAAAGGGTTATAGGGCCATACTCCACTATTTGGAAGTGGAATACATTAGTTTTGAGCAAAATCAACAATATAAGGTCAAAGACACATTGTTGGTCAAAAAATTGATTCTAGCGCTCTGAAAAACATTTGGCACGCATAAAAACAAGAAATGTTGATATTTCTGTTCGTTTCAGAAAAACAAGTCAAAAACACATTGTTGGTCAAAAAGTGATTCTAGCGCTCTGAAAAGCATTTAGCCGGCATAAAAACAATAAATGTTGGTATCTCTGTCAATTTCAATGCAAACATGTTACTAAGCTTACCAAAGGGTAATAGGGCCATACTCCACCATTTGGAAGGGGAATACATTAGTTTTGAGCAAAATCAACAATATAAGGTCAAAAACACATTGTTGGTCAAAAAGTGATTCTAGCGCTCTGAAAAGCATTTGGCACGCATAAAAACAAGAAATGTGGATTTTTCTGTTCATTTCAGAAAACATGTCGAAAACACATTGTTGGTCAAAAAGTGATTCTCGCGCTCTGAAAAGCATTTGGAACGCATAAAAACAAGAAATGTTGATTTTTCTGTTCATTTCAGAAAACAAGTCGAAAACACATTGTTGGTCAAAAAGTGATTCTAGCGCTCTGAAAAGCATTTGGCACGCATAAAAACAAGAAATGTTGATTTTTCTGTTCATTTCAGAAAACAAGTCGAAAACACATTGTTGGTCAAAAAGTGATTCTAGCCCTCTGAAAAGCATTTTGCATGCGTAAAAACCAAAAATGTTGATATGTCATTTTCAATGCAAACGTGTGACTAAGCTTACCAAAGGGTTATAGGGCCATACTCCACTATTTGGTAGTGGAATACATTAGTTTTGAGCAAAATCAACAATATAAGGTCAAAGACACATTGTTGGTCAAAAGTGATTCTAGCGCTCTGAAAAGCATTTGGCACGCATAAAAACAAGAAATGTTGATTTTTCTGTTCATTTCAGAAAACATGTCGAAAACACATTGTTGGTCAAAAAGTGATTCTAAGCGCTCTGAAAAGAATTTTGCCGGCATAAAAATAATAAATGTTGGTATCTCTGTCAATTTCAATGCAAACGTGTTACAAAGCTTACCAAAGGGTTATTGGGCCATACTCCACTATTTGGAAGTGGAATATATTAGTTTTGAGCAAAATCAACGATGTAAGGTCAAAAACACGTTGTTGGTCGAAAAGTGATTCTAGCGCTTTGAAAAGCATTTGGAACGCATAAAAACAAGAAATATTGATTTTTCTGTTCATTTCAGAAAACAAGTCGAAAACACATTGTTGGTCAAAAAGTGATTCTAGCGCTCTGAAAAACATTTGGCACGCATAAAAACAAGAAATGTTGATATTTCTGTTTGTTTCAGAAAAACAAGTCAAAAAACACATTGTTGGTCAAAAAGTGATTCTAAGCGCTCTGAAAAGAATTTTGCCGGCATAAAAATAATAAATGTTGGTATCTCTGTCAATTTCAATGCAAACGTGTTACAAAGCTTACCAAAGGGTTATTGGGCCTTACTCCACTATTTGGAAGTGGAATATATTAGTTTTGAGCAAAATCAACAATGTAAGGTCAAAAACACGTTGTTGGTCGAAAAGTGATTCTAGCGCTCTGAAAAGCATTTGGAACGCATAAAAACAAGAAATGTTGATTTTTCTGTTCATTTCAGAAAACAAGTCGAAAACACATTGTTGGTCAAAAAGTGATTCTAGCGCTCTGAAAAGCATTTTGCAAGCGTAAAAACCAAAAATGTTGATATCAGTCAATTTCAATGCAAACGTGTTATTAAGCTTACCAAAGGGTTATAGGGCCATAATCCACTATTTGGAAGTGGAATACATTAGTTTTGAGCAAAATCAACAATATAAGGTCAAAGACACATTGTTGGTCAAAAAGTGATTCTAGCGCTCTGAAAAACATTTGGCACGCATAAAAACAAGAAATGTTGATATTTCTGTTCGTTTCAGAAAAACAAGTCAAAAACACATTGTTGGTCAAAAAGTGATTCTAAGCGCTCTGAAAAGAATTTTGCCGGCTTAAAAATAATAAATGTTGGTATCTCTGTCAATTTCAATGCAAACGTGTTACTAAGCTTACCAAAGGGTTATAGGGCCATACTCCACTATTTGGAAGTGGAATACATTAGTTTTGAGTAGAATCAACAATATAAGATTAAAGACACATTGTTGGTCAAAAAAGTGATTCTAGCGCTCTGAAAAGCATTTTGCAAGCGTAAAAACCAAAAATGTTGATATCTGTCAATTTCAATGCAAACGTGTTATAAAGCTTACCAAAGGGTTACAGGGCCATACTCCACTATTTGGAAGTGGAATACATTAGTTTTGAGCAAAATCAACAATATAAGGTCAAAGACACATTGTTGGTCAAAAAGTGATTCTAGCACTCTGAAAAGCATTTGGCACGCATAAAAACAAGAAATGTTGATTTTTCTGTTCATTTCAGAAAACATGTCGAAAACACATTGTTGGTCAAAAAGTGATTCTAGCGCTCTGAAAAGAATTGTGCAGGTATAAAAACAAGAAATGTTGGTATCTCTGTCAATTTCAATGCAAACGTGTTACAAAGCTTACCAAAGGGTTATTGGGCCATACTCCACTAGTTGGAAGTGGAATATATTAGTTTTGAGCAAAATCAACAATGTAAGGTCAAAAACACGTTGTTGGTCGAAAAGTGATTCTAGCGCTCTGAAAAGCATTTGGAACGCATAAAAACAAGAAATGTTGATTTTTCTGTTCATTTCAGAAAACAAGTCGAAAACACATTGTTGGTCAAAAAGTGATTCTAGCGCTCTGAAAAACATTTGGCACGCATAAAAACAAGAAATGTTGATATTTTCTGTTCGTTTCAGAAAAACAAGTCGAAAACACATTGTTGGTCAAAAAGTGATTCTAGCGCTCTGAAAAGCATTTTGCATGCGTAAAAACCAAAAATGTTGATATCTGTCAATTTCAATGCAAACGTGTTATTAAGCTTACCAAAGGGTTATTGGGCCATACTCCACTATTTGGAAGTGGAATATATTAGTTTTGAGCAAAATCAACAATGTAAGGTCAAAGACACATTGTTGGTCAAAAAGTGATTCTAGCGCTCTGAAAAGCATTTGGCACGCATAAAAACAAGAAATGTTGATTTTTCTGTTCATTTCAGAAAACATGTCGAAAACACATTGTTGGTCAAAAAGTGATTCTAGCGATCTGAAAAGCATTTGGCACGCATAAAAACAAGAAATGTTGATTTTTCTGTTCATTTCAGAAAACAAGTCGAAAA
>NW_026613461.1:79982-179888 GCF_026213295.1 Gadus chalcogrammus | reverse complement strand
GCATTGAAAATGACAGGTATCAACATTTGGTTTTACGCATAGCAAAATGCTTTTCAGAGCGCTAGAATCCTTTTGACCAACAGTGTTTTCGACTTGTTTCTGAAATGAACAGAACAAAAGCATTCTTGTTTTTTGCGTGCCAAATGCTTTGCAGAGCGCTAGAATCACTTTTTGACCACAATGTGTCTTTGACCTGATTTGTTGATTTTGCTTAAAACTAATGTATTCCCCTTCCAATGGTGGAGTATGGCCCTATTACCCTTTGGTAAGCTTTCGTAACACGTTTGCATTGAAATTGACAGAGATACCAACATTCCTTATTTTTAAGCCGGCAAAATTATTTTCAGACGCTTAGAATCACTTTTGACCAACAATGTTTTTCTCTGCTTTCTGAAATGAACAGAAAAATCAACATTTCTTGTTTTTATGCGTGCCAAATGCTTTTCAGAGCGCTAGAATCACTTTTTGACCAACAATGTGTTTTTAACCTTATATTGTTGATTTTGCTCAAAACTAATGTATTCCCACCAAATAGTGGAGTATGCCCTATAACATTGGTAAGCTTAGTCACACGTTTGCATTGAAATGACAGAGGATCAACATTTTTGGTTTTTACGCATGCAAAATGCTTTTCAGAGCGCTAGAATGCACTTTTTGACCAACAATGTGTTTTCGACTTGTTTTCTGAAATGAACAGAAAAATCAACATTTCTTGTTTTTATGCGTGCCAAATGCTTTTCAGAGCGCTAGAATCACTTTTTGACCAACAATGTGTTTTAGACCTTATATTGTTGATTTTGCTCAAAACTAATGTATTCCACTACCAAATAGTGGTGTATGGCCCTATAACCCTTGGTAAGCTTAGTCACACGTTTGCATTGAAAATGACAGATATCAACATTTTTGGTTTTTATACGCATGCAAAATGCTTTCAGAGCGCTAGAATCACTTTTTGACCAACAATGTGTTTTCGACTTGTTTTCCGAAATGAACAGAAAAATCAACAATTTCTTGTCTTAAATGCGTGCCAAATGCTTTTCAGAGCGCTAGAAATCACTGTTTTGGACCACAATGTGTCCATTTGACCTTATATTGTTGATTTTGCTCAAAACTAATGTATTCCCCTTCCAAAAGGTGGAGTATGGCCTATTACCTGTGGTAAGCGTTGTAACACGTTTTGCATTGAAATTGACAGAGATACCAACATTTCTTGTTTTTATACCTGCACAATTCTTTTCAGAGCGCTAGAATCACTTTTTGACCAACAATGTGTTTTCGACATTTTTCTGAAATGAACAGAAAAAAATCACAAGTTCTTGTTTTTATGCGTGCCAAATGCTTTTCAGCGCGCTAGAATCACTTTTTGACCAACAATGTGTCGTTGGACCTTATATTGTTGATTTTGCTCAAAACTAATGTATTCCCCCTGCCAAATAGTGGAGTATGGCCCTATAAGCCCTATGGTAAGCTTAATAACGGAGTTTGCATTGAAATTGACAGATATCAACATTTTTGGTTTTGTACCGCTGCAAAATGCTTTTGAGAGCGCTAGAAATCACTTTTGACCACAATGTGTTTTTAACCTTAATTGTTGATTTTGCTCAAAACTAATGTATTCCACTACCAAATAGTGGAGTATGGCCCTATAACCCCTTTGGTAAGCTTAGTCACACGTTTGCATTGAAAATGACAGGTATCAACATTTTGGTTTTTACCGCATGCAAAATGCTTTTCAGAGCGCTAGAATCACTTTTTGACCAACATGTGTTTTCGACTTGTTTTCTGAAATGAACAGAAAAATCAACAATTCTTGTTCTTAATGCGTGCCAAATGCTTTTCAGAGCGCTAAATCACTTTTTTGACCAACAATGTGTCTTTGACCTTATATTGTTGATTTTGCTCAAAACTAATGTATTCCCCTTCCAAATGGTGGAGTATGGCCCTATTACCCTTTGGTAAGCTTTGTAACACGTTGCATTGAAAATTGACAGAGATACCAACATTTCTTGTTTTTATACCTGCACAATTCTTTTCAGAGCGCTAGAATCACTTTTTGACCAACAATGTGTTTTAGACATGTTTTCTGAAATGAACAGAAAAATCAACATTTCTTGTTTTATGCGTGCCAAATGCTTTTCATGAGCGCTAGAATCACTTTTTGACCACAATGTGTCTTGACCTTATATTGTTGATTTTGCTCAAAACTAATGTATTCCCCTTCCAAATAGTGGAGTATGGCCCTATAACCCTATGGTAAGCTTAATAACACGTTTGCATTGAATGGACAGATATCAACATGTTTTGTTTTTACGCTTGCAAAATGCTTTTGAGAGCGCTAGAATCACTTTTTGACCAACAATGTGTTTTTAACCTTATAATGTTGATTTTGCTCAAAACTAATGTATTCCACTACCAAATAGTGGAGTATGGCCCTATAACCCTTTGGTAAGCTTAGTCACACCGTTTGCATTGAAAATGACAGGTATCAACATTTTTGGTTTTTTACGCTTCCAAAATGCTTTTCAGAGCGCTAGAATCACTTTTTGACCAACAATGTGTTTTCGACTTGTTTTCTGAAATGAACAGAAAAAACAACAATTCTTGTCTTTAATGCGTGCCAAATGCTTTTCAGAGCGCTAAAATCACTTTTTGACCAACAATGTGTCTTTGACCTTATATTGTTGATTTTGCTCAAAACTAATGTATTCCCCTTCCAAATGGTGGAGTATGGCCCTATTACCCTTTGGTAAGCTTTGTAACACGTTTGCATTGAAATTGACAGAGATACCAACATTTCTTGTTTTTATGCGTGCCAAATGCTTTTCAGAGCGCTAGAATCACTTTTTGACCAACAATGTGTTTTTAACCTTATATTGTTGATTTTGCTCAAAACTATGTATTCCACTACCAAATAGTGGAGTATGGCCCTATAACAATTGGTAAGCTTAGTCACACGTTTGCATTGAAAATGACAAGTATCAACATTTTTGGTTTTTACGCATGCAAAATGCTTTTCAGAGCGCTAGAATCACTTTTGACCAACAATGTGTTTTCGACTTGTTTTCTGAAATGAACAGAAAAATCAATATTTCTTGTTTTTATGCGTGCCAAATGCTTTTCAGAGCGCTAGAATCACTTTTTGACCAACAATGTGTTTTTAACCTTATATTGTTGATTTTGCTCAAAACTAATGTATTCCACTACCAAATAGTGGAGTATGGCCCTATAACCCTTGGGTAAGCTTAGTCACACGTTTGCATTGAAATGACAGATATCAACATTTTTGGTTTTTACGCATGCAAAATGCTTTTCAGAGCGCTAGAATCACTTTTTGACCAACAATGTGTTTTCGACTTGTTTTCTGAAATGAACAGAAAAATCAACAATTTCTTGTTTTAATGCGTGCCAAATGCTTTTCAGAGCGCTAGAATCACTTTTTGACCAACAATGTGCCTTTGACCTTATATTGTTGATTTTGCTCAAAACTAATGTATTCCCCTTCCAAATGGTGGAGTATGGCCCTATTACCCTTTGGTAAGCTTTGTAACACGTTTGCATTGAAATTGACAGAGATACCAACATTTCTTGTTTTTATACCTGCACAATTCTTTTCAGAGCGCTAGAATCACTTTTTGACCAACAATGTGTTTTCGACATGTTTTCTGAAATGAACAGAAAAATCAACATTTCTTGTTTTTATGCGTGCCAAATGCTTTTCAGAGCGCTAGAATCACTTTTTGACCAACAATGTGTCTTTGACCTTATATTGTTGATTTTGCTCAAAACTAATGTATTCCCCTTCCAAATAGTGGAGTATGGCCCTATAACCCTATGGTAAGCTTAATTACACGTTTGCATTGAAATTGACAGATATCAACATTTTTGTTTTTACGCTTGCAAAATGCTTTTGAGAGCGCTAGAATCACTTTTTTGACCAACAATGTGTTTTAACCTTATATTGTTGATTTTGCTCAAAACTAATGTATTCCACTACCAAATAGTGGAGTATGGCCCTATAACCCTTTGGTAAGCTTAGTCACACGTTTGCATTGAAAATGACAGGTATCAACATTTTTGGTTTTTACGCATGCAAAATGCTTTTCAGAGCGCTAGAATCACTTTTTGACCAACAATGTGTTTTCGACTTGTTTTCTGAAATGAACAGAAAAAATCAACATTTCTTGTTTTTATGCGTGCCAAATGCTTTCAGAGTGCTAGAATCACTTTTTGACCAACAATGTGTCTTTGACCTTATATTGTTGATTTTGCTCAAAACTAATGTATTCCCCTTCCAAATGGTGGAGTATGGCCCTATTACCCTTTGGTAAGCTTAGTAACACGTTTGCATTGAAATTGACAGAGATACCAACATTTATTATTTTTATGCCGGCAAAATTCTTTTCAGAGCGCTTAGAATCACTTTTTGACCAACAATGTGTTTTTGACTTGTTTTTCTGAAACGAACAGAAAAATCAACATTTCTTGTTTTTATGCGTGCCAAATGCTTTTCAGAGCGCTAGAATCACTTTTTGACCAACAATGTGTCTTTGACCTTATATGTTTGATTTTGCTCAAACTAATGTATTCCCTTCCAAATGGTGGAGTATGGCCCTATTACCCTTTGGTAAGCTTAGTAACACGTTTGCATTGAAATTGACAGATATCAACATTTATTGTTTTTATACGCTTGCAAAATGCTTTTCAGAGCGCTAGAATCACTTTTGACCAACAATGTGTTTTCGACTTGTTTTCTGAAATGAACAGAAAAATCAACATTTCTTGTTTTTATGCGTGCCAAATGCTTTTCAGAGCGCTAGAATCACTTTTTGACCAACAATGTGTCTTTGACCTTATATTGTTGATTTTGCTCAAAACTAATGTATTCCCCTTCCAAATGGTGGAGTATGGCCCTATTACCCTTTGGTAAGCTTAGTAACACGTTTGCATTGAAATTGACAGAGATACCAACATTTATTGTTTTTATGCCTGCAAAATTCTTTTCAGAGCGCTAGAATCACTTTTTGACCAACAATGTGTTTTCGACTTGTTTTCTGAAATGAACAGAAAAATCAACATTTCTTGTTTTTATGCGTGCCAAATGCTTTTCAGAGCGCTAGAATCACTTTTTGACCAACAAGTGTTTTTGACCTTATATTGTTGATTTGCTCAAAACTAATGTATTCCACTTACCAAATAGTGGAGTATGGCCCTATAACCCTTTGGTAAGCTTAGTAACACGTTGCATTGAAATTGACAGAGATACCAACATTTCTTGTTTTTATACCTGCACAATTCTTTTCAGAGCGCTAGAATCACTTTTTGACCAACAATGTGTTTTCGACATGTTTTCTGAAATGAACAGAAAAATCAACATTTCTGTTTTATGCGTGCCAAATGCTTTTCAGAGCGCTAGAATCACTTTTTGACCAACAATGTGTCTTTGACCTTATATTGTTGATTTTGCTCAAAACGAATGTATTCCCCTTCCAAATAGTGGAGTATGGCCCTATAACCCTTTGGTAAGCTTAATAACACGTTTGCATTGAAATTGACAGATATCAACATTTTTGGTTTTTACCGCTTGCAAATGCTTTTGAGAGCGCTAGAATCACTTTTTGACCAACAATGTGTTTTTAACCTTATATTGTTGATTTTGCTCAAAACTAATGTATTCCACTACCAAATAGTGGAGTATGGCCCTATAACCCTTTGGTAAGCTTAGTCACACGTTTGCATTGAAAATGACAGGTATCAACATTTTTGTTTTTACGCATGCAAAATGCTTTCAGAGCGCTAGAATCACTTTTTGACCAACAATGTGTTTTCGACTTGTTTTCTGAAATGAACAGAAAAATCAACATTTCTTGTTTTTATGCGTGCCAAATGCTTTTCAGAGCGCTAGAATCACTTTTTGACCAACAATGTGTCTTTGACCTTATATTGTTGATTTTGCTCAAAACTAATGTATTCCCCTTCCAAATGGTGGAGTATGCCCTATTACCCTTTGGTAAGCTTAGTAACACGTTTGCATTGAAATTGACAGAGATACCAACATTTATTATTTTTATGCCGGCAAAATTCTTTTCAGAGCGCTTAGAATCACTTTTTGACCAACAATGTGTTTTTGACTTGTTTTTCTGAAACGAACAGAAAAATCAACATTTCTTGTTTTATGCGTGCCAAATGCTTTTCAGAGCGCTAGAATCACTTTTTGACCAACAATGTGTCTTTGACCTTATATTGTTGATTTTGCTCAAAACTAATGTATTCCCCTTCCAAATGGTGGAGTATGGCCCTATTACCCTTTGGTAAGCTTAGTAAAACGTTTGCATTGAAATTGACAGAGATACCAACATTTCTTGTTTTTGTGCCGGCAAAATTCTTTTCAGAGCGCTTAGAATCACTTTTTGACCAACAATGTGTTTTTGACTTGTTTTTCTGAAACGAACAGAAAAATCAACATTTCTTGTTTTTATGCGTGCCAAATGCTTTTCAGAGCGCTAGAATCACTTTCTGACCAACAATGTGTCTTTGACCTTATATTGTTGATTTTGCTCAAAACTAATGTATTCCCCTTCCAAATGGTGGAGTATGGCCCTATTACCCTTTGGTAAGCTTAGTAACATGTTTGCATTGAAATTGACAGAGATACCAACATGTATTGTTTTAATGCCGGCAAAATGCTTTTCAGAGCGCTAGAATCACTTTTTGACCAACAATGTGTTTTTAACCTTATATTGTTGATTTTGCTCAAAACTAATGTATTCCACTACCAAATAGTGGAGTATGGCCCTATAACCCTTTGGTAAGCTTAGTCACACACGTTTGCATTGAAAATGACAGGTATCAACATTTTTGGTTTTAACGCATGCAAAATGCTTTTCAGAGCGCTAGAATCACTTTTTGACCAACAATGTGTTTTCGACTTGTTTTCTGAAATGAACAGAAAAATCAACATTTCTTGTTTTTATTGCGTGCCAAATGCTTTTCAGAGCGCTAGAATCACTTTTTGACCAACAATGTGTCTTTGACCTTATATTGTTGATTTTGCTCAAAACTAATGTATTCCCCTTCCAAATGGTGGAGTATGGCCCTATTACCCTTTGGTAAGCTTAGTAACAGGTTTGCATTGAAATTGACAGAGATACCAACATTTATTGTTTTTATGCCGGCAAAATGCTTTTCAGAGCGCTAGAATCACTTTTTGACCAACAATGTGTTTTTAACCTTATATTGTTGACTTTGCTCAAAACTAATGTATTCCACTACCAAATAGTGGAGCATGGCCCTATAACCCTTTGGTAAGCTTAGTCACACGTTTGCATTGAAAATGACAGGTATCAACATTTTTGGTTTTTACGCATGCAAAATGCTTTTCAGAGCGCTAGAATCACTTTTTGACCAACAATGTGTTTTCGACTTGTTTTCTGAAATGAACAGAAAAATCAACATTTCTTGTTTTTATGCGTGCCAAATGCTTTTCAGAGCGCCAGAATCACTTTTTGACCAACAATGTGTCTTTGACCTTATATTGTTGATTTTGCTCTAAACTAATGTATTCCCCTTCCAAATGGTGGAGTATGGACCCTATTACCCTTTGGTAAGCTTAGTAACACGTTTGCATTGAAATTGACAGAGATACCAACATTTATTATTTTTAAGCCGGCAAAATTATTTTCAGAGCGCTTAGAATCACTTTTTGACCAACAATGTGTTTTCGACTTGCTTTCTGAAATGAACAGAAAAATCAAAATTTCTTGTTTTTATGCGTGCCAAATGCTTTTCAGAGCGCTAGAATCACTTTTTGACCAACAATGTGTCTTTGACCTTATATTGTGATTTTGCTCAAAACTAATGTATTCCCCTTCCAATAGTGGAGTATGGCCTATAACCCTTTGGTAAGCTTAATAACACGTTTGCATTGAAATTGACAGATATCAACATTTTTGGTTTTTACGCTTGCAAAATGCTTTGAGAGCGCTAGAATCACTTTTTGACCAACAATGTGTTTTTAACCTTATATTGTTGATTTTGCTCAAAACTAATGTATTCCACTACCAAATAGTGGAGTATGGCCCTATAACCCTTTGTAAGCTTAGTCACACGTTTGCATTGAAATTGACAGGTATCAACATTTGGGTTTTTACGCATGCAAAATGCTTTTCAGAGCGCTAGAATCACTTTTTGACCAACAATGTGTTTTCGACTTGTTTTCTGAAACGAACAGAAAAATCAACATTTCTTGTTTTTATGCGTGCCAAATGCTTTTCAGAGCGCTAGAATCACTTTTTGACCAACAATGTGTTTTCGACTTGTTTTCTGAAATGAACAGAAAAATCAACATTTCTTGTTTTTATGCGTGCCAAATGCTTTTCAGAGCGCTAGAATCACTTTTTGACCAACAATGTGTCTTTGACCTTATATTGTTGATTTGCTCAAAACTGATGTATTCCCCTTCCAAATGGTGGAGTATGGCCCTATTACCCTTTGGTAAGCTTAGTAACACGTTTGCATTGAAATTGACAGAGATACTAACATTTATTATTTTTATGCCGGCAAAATTCTTTTCAGAGCGCTTAGAATCACTTTTTGACCAACAATGTGTTTTTGACTTGTTTTCTGAAACGAACAGAAAAATCAACATTTCTTGTTTTATGCGTGCCAAATGCTTTTCAGAGCGCTAGAATCACTTTTTGACCAACAATGTGTCTTTGACCTTATATTGTTGATTTTGCTCAAAACTAATGTATTCCCCTTCCAAATGGTGGAGTATGGCCCTATTACCCTTTGGTAAGCTTAGTAACACGTTTGCATTGAAATTGACAGAGATACCAACATTTATTATTTTATGCCGGCAAAATTCTTTTCAGAGCGCTAGAATCACTTTTTGACCAACAATGTGTTTTCGACTTGTTTTCTGAAATGAACAGAAAAATCAACATTTCTTGTTTTTATGCGTGCCAAATGCTTTTCAGAGCGCTAGAATCACTTTTTGACCAACAATGTGTCTTTGACCTTATATTGTTGATTTTGCTCAAAACTAATGTATTCCCCTTCCAAATAGTGGAGTATGGCCCTATAAACCCTTTGGTAAGCTTAATAACACGTTTGCATTGAAATTGACAGATATCAACATTTTTGGTTTTTACGCTTGCAAAATGCTTTTGAGAGCGCTAGAATCACTTTTGACCACAATGTGTTTTTAAACCTTATATTGTTGATTTTGCTCAAAACTAATGTATTCCAACTACCAAATAGTGGAGTATGGCCCTATAACCCTTTGGTAAGCTTAGTCACACACGTTTGCATTGAAAATGACAGGTATCAACATTTTTGGTTTTTACGCATGCAAAATGCTTTTCAGAGCGCTAGAATCACTTTTTGACCAACAATGTGTTTTCGACTTGTTTTCTGAAATGAACAGAAAAATCAACATTTCTTGTTTTTATGCGTGCCAAATGCTTTTCAGAGCGCTAGAATCACTTTTTGACCAACAATGTGTCTTTGACCTTATATTGTTGATGTTGCTCAAAACTAATGTATTCCCCTTCCAAATGGTGGAGTATGGCCCTATTACCCTTTGGTAAGCTTAGTAACACGTTTGCATTGAAATTGACAGAGATACCAACATTTATTATTTTTATGCCGGCAAAATTCTTTTCAGAGCGCTGAGAATCACTTTTTGACCAACAATGTGTTTTCGACTTGTTTTTCTGAAACGAACAGAAAAATCAACATTTCTTGTTTTTATGCGTGCCAAATGCTTTTCAGAGCACTAGAATCACTTTTTGACCAACAATGTGCCTTTGACCTTATATTGTTGATTTTGCTCAAAACTAATGTATTCCCCTTCCAAATGGTGGAGTATGGCCCTATTACCCTTTGGTAAGCTTTGTAACACGTTTGCATTGAAATTGACAGAGATACCAACATTTCTTGTTTTTATGCCTGCACAATTCTTTTCAGAGCGCTAGAATCACTTTTTGACCAACAATGGGTTTTCGGACTTGTTTTCTGAAACGAACAGAAAAATCAACATTTCTTGTTTTTATGCGTGCCAAATGCTTTTCAGAGCGCTAGAATCACTTTTTGACCAACAATGTGTTTTCGACTTGTTTTCTGAAATGAACAGAAAAATCAACATTCTTGTTTTTATTGCGTGCCAAATGCTTTTCAGAGCGCTAGAATCACTTTTTGACCAACAATGTGTCTTTGACCTTATAATGTTGATTTTGCTCAAAACTGATGTATTCCCCTTCCAAATGGTGGAGTATGGCCCTATAACCCTTTGGTAAGCTTAATAACACGTTTGCATTGAAATTGACAGATATCAACATTTTTGGTTTTTACGCTGCAAAATGCTTTTGAGAGCGCTAGAATCACTTTTTGACCAACAATGTGTTTTTTAACCTTATATTGTTGATTTTGCTCAAAACTAATGTATTCCACTACCAAATAGTGGAGTATGGCCCTATAACAATTGGTAAGCTTAGTCACACGTTTGCATTGAAAATGACAGGTATCAACATTTTTGGTTTTTACGCATGCAAAATGCTTTTCAGAGCGCTAGAATCACTTTTTGACCAACAATGTGTTTTCGACTTGTTTTCTGAAATGAACAGAAAAATCAACATTTCTTGTTTTTATGCGTGCCAAATGCTTTTCAGAGCGCTAGAATCACTTTTTGACCAACAATGTGTCTTTGACCTTATATTGTTGATTTTGCTCAAAACTAATGTATTCCCCTTCCAAATGGTGGAGTATGGCCCTATTACCCTTTGGTAAGCTTAGTAACATGTTTGCATTGAAATTGACAGAGATACCAACATTTATTGTTTTTATGCCGGCAAAATGCTTTTCAGAGCGCTAGAATCACTTTTTGACCAACAATGTGTTTTTAACCTTATATTGTTGATTTTGCTCAAAACTAATGTATTCCACTACCAAATAGTGGAGTATGGCCCTATAACCCTTTGGTAAGCTTAGTCACACGTTTGCATTGAAAATGACAGGTATCAACATTTTTGGTTTTTACGCATGCAAAATGCTTTCAGAGCGCTAGAATCACTTTTTGACCAACAATGTGTTTTCGACTTGTTTTCTGAAATGAACAGAAAAATCAACATTTCTTGTTTTTATGCGTGCCAAATGCTTTTCAGAGCGCCAGAATCACTTTTTGACCAACAATGTGTCTTTGACCTTATATTGTTGATTTTGCTCAAAACTAATGTATTCCCCTTCCAAATGGTGGAGTATGGCCCTATTACCCTTTGGTAAGCTTAGTAACACGTTTGCATTGAAATTGACAGAGATACCAACATTTATTATTTTTAAGCCGGCAAAATTATTTTCAGAGCGCTTAGAATCGCTTTTTGACCAACAATGTGTTTTCGACTTGCTTTCTGAAATGAACAGAAAAATCAACATTTCTTGTTTTTATACCTGCACAATGCTTTTCAGAGCGCTAGAATCACTTTTTGACCAACAATGTGTCTTTGACCTTATATTGTTGATTTTGCTCAAAACTAATGTATTCCCCTTCCAAATAGTGGAGTATGGCCCTATAACCCTTTGTTAAGCTTAATAACACGTTTGCATTGAAATTGACAGATATACAACATTTTTGGTTTTTACGCTTGCAAAATGCTTTTGAGAGCGCTAGAATCACTTTTTGACCAACAATGTGTTTTTAACCTTATATTGTTGATTTTGCTCAAAACTAATGTATTCCACTACCAAATAGTGGAGTATGGCCCTATAACCCTTTGGTAAGCTTAGTCACACGTTTGCATTGAAAATGACAGGTATCAACATTTTGGGTTTTTACGCATGCAAAATGCTTTTCAGAGCGCTAGAATCACTTTTTGACCAACAATGTGTTTTCGACTTGTTTTCCTGAAACGAACAGAAAAATCAACATTTCTTGTTTTTATGCGTGCCAAATGCTTTTCAGAGCGCTAGAATCACTTTTTGACCAACAATGTGTTTTCGACTTGTTTTCTGAAATGAACAGAAAAATCAACATTTCTTGTTTTTATGCGTGCCAAATGCTTTTCAGAGCGCTAGAATCACTTTTTGACCAACAATGTGTCTTTGACCTTATATTGTTGATTTTGCTCAAAACTGATGTATTCCCCTTCCAAATGGTGGAGTATGGCCCTATTACCCTTTGGTAAGCTTAGTAACACGTTTGCATTGAAATTGGACAGAGATACCAACATTTATTATTTTTATGCCGGCAAAATTCTTTTCAGAGCGCTTAGAATCACTTTTTGACCAACAATGTGTTTTGACTTGTTTTCTGAAACGAACAGAAAAATCAACATTTCTTGTTTTATGCGTGCCAAATGCTTTTCAGAGCGCTAGAATCACTTTTTGACCAACAATGTGTCTTTGACCTTATATTGTTGATTTTGCTCAAAACTAATGTATTCCCCTTCCAAATGGTGGAGTATGGCCCTATTACCCTTTGGTAAGCTTAGTAACACGTTTGCATTGAAATTGACAGAGATACCAACATTTATTATTTTTATGCCGGCAAAATTCTTTTCAGAGCGCTAGAATCACTTTTTGACCAACAATGTGTTTTCGACTTGTTTTCTGAAATGAACAGAAAAATCAACATTTCTTGTTTTTATGCGTGCCAAATGCTTTTCAGAGCGCTAGAATCACTTTTTGACCAACAATGTGTCTTTGACCTTATATTGTTGATTTTGCTCAAAACTAATGTATTCCCCTTCCAAATGGTGGAGTATGGCCCTATTACCCTTTGGTAAGCTTAGTAACACGTTTGCATTGAAATTGACAGAGATACCAACATTTATTATTTTTATGCCGGCAAAATTCTTTTCAGAGCGCTTAGAATCACTTTTTGACCAACAATGTGTTTTTGACTTGTTTTCTGAAACGAACAGAAAAATCAACATTTCTTGTTTTTATGCGTGCCAAATGCTTTTCAGAGCGCTAGAATCACTTTTGACCAACAATGTGTCTTTGACCTTATATTGTTGATTTTGCTCAAAACTAATGTATTCCCCTTCCAAATGGTGGAGTATGGCCCTATTACCCTTTGGTAAGCTTTGTAACACGTTTGCATTGAAATTGACAGAGATACCAACATTTCTTGTTTTTATACCTGCACAATTCTTTTCAGAGCGCTAGAATCACTTTTTGACCAACAATGTGTTTTCGACATGTTTTCTGAAATGAACAGAAAAATCAACATTTCTTGTTTTTATGCGTGCCAAATGCTTTTCAGAGCGCTAGAATCACTTTTTGACCAACAATGTGTCTTTGACCTTATATTGTTGATTTTGCTCAAAACTAATGTATTCCCCTTCCAAATAGTGGAGTATGGCCCTATAACCCTTTGGTAAGCTTAATAACACGTTTGCATTGAAATTGACAGATATCAACATTTTGGTTTTTACGCTTGCAAAATGCTTTTGAGAGCGCTAGAATCACTTTTTGACCAACAATGTGTTTTTAACCTTATATTGTTGATTTTGCTCAAAACTAATGTATTCCACTACCAAATAGTGGAGTATGGCCCTATAACCCTTTGGTAAGCTTAGTCACACGTTTGCATTGAAAATGACAGGTATCAACATTTTTGGTTTTACGCATGCAAAATGCTTTTCAGAGCGCTAGAATCACTTTTTGACCAACAATGTGTTTTCGACTTGTTTTTCTGAAATGAACAGAAAAAATCAACATTTCTTGTTTTTATGCGTGCCAAATGCTTTTCAGAGCGCTAGAATCACTTTTTGACCAACAATGTGTCTTTGACCTTATATTGTTGATGTTGCTCAAAACTAATGTATTCCCCTTCCAAATGGTGGAGTATGGCCCTATTACCCTTTGGTAAGCTTAGTAACACGTTTGCATTGAAATTGACAGAGATACCAACATTTATTATTTTTATGCCGGCAAAATTCTTTTCAGAGCGCTTAGAATCACTTTTTGACCAACAATGTGTTTTGACTTGTTTTTCTGAAATGAACAGAAAAATCAACATTTCTTTTTTTTATGCGTGCCAAATGCTTTTCAGAGCGCTAGAATCACTTTTTGACCAACAATGTGTCTTTGACCTTATATTGTTGATTTTGCTCAAAACTAATGTATTCCCCTTCCAAATGGTGGAGTATGGCCCTATTACCCTTTGGTAAGCTTAGTAACATGTTTGCATTGAAATTGACAGAGATACCAACATTTATTGTTTTTATGCCGGCAAAATGCTTTTCAGAGCGCTAGAATCACTTTTTGACCAACAATGTGTTTTTAACCTTATATTGTTGATTTTGCTCAAAACTAATGTATTCCACTACCAAATAGTGGAGTATGGCCCTATAACCCTTTGGTAAGCTTAGTCACACGTTTGCATTGAAAATGACAGGTATCAACATTTTGGTTTTTACGCATGCAAAATGCTTTTCAGAGCGCTAGAATCACTTTTGACCAACAATGTGTTTTCGACTTGCTTTTCTGAAATGAACAGAAAAATCAACATTTCTTGTTTTTATGCGTGCCAAATGCTTTTCAGAGCGCTAGAATCACTTTTTGACCAACAATGTGTCTTTGACCTTATATTGTTGATTTTGCTCAAAACTAATGTATTCCCCTTCCAAATGGTGGAGTATGGCCCTATTACCCTTTGGTAAGCTTAGTAACACGTTTGCATTGAAATTGACAGAGATACCAACATTTATTATTTTTAAGCCGGCAAAATTCTTTTCAGAGCGCTTAGAATCACTTTTTGACCAACAATGTGTTTTCGACTTGTTTTCTGAAATGAACAGAAAAATCAACATTTCTTGTTTTTATGCGTGCCAAATGCTTTTCAGAGCGCTAGAATCACTTTTTGACCAACAATGTGTCTTTGACCTTATATTGTTGATTTTGCTCAAAACTAATGTATTCCCCTTCCAAATGGTGGAGTATGGCCCTATTACCCTTTGGTAAGCTTAGTAACACGTTTGCATTGAAATTGACAGAGATACCAACATTTATTATTTTTATGCCGGCAATATTCTTTTCAGAGCGCTTAGAATCACTTTTTGACCAACAATGTGTCTTTGACCTTATATTGTTGATTTTGCTCAAAACTAATGTATTCCCCTTCCAAATGGTGGAGTATGGCCCTATTACCCTTTGGTAAGCTTAGTAACACGTTTGCATTGAAATTGACAGAGATACCAACATTTATTATTTTTATGCCGGCAAAATTCTGTTCAGAGCGCTTAGAATCACTTTTTGAACAACAATGTGTTTTTGACTTGTTTTTCTGAAACGAACAGAAAAATCAACATTTCTTGTTTTTATGCGTGCCAAATGCTTTTCATAGCGCTAGAATCACTTTTTGACCAACAATGTGTTTTTAACCTTATATTGTTGATTTTGCTCAAAACTAATGTATTCCACTACCAAATAGTGGAGTATGGCCCTATAACCCTTTGGTAAGCTTAGTCACACGTTTGCATTGAAAATGACAGATATCAACATTTTTGGTTTTTACGCATGCAAAATGCTTTTCAGAGCGCTAGAATCACTTTTTGACCAACAATGTGTTTTCGACTTGTTTTCTGAAATGAACAGAAAAATCAACAATTCTTGTTTTATGCGTGCCAAATGCTTTTCAGAGCGCTAGAATCACTTTTTGACCAACAATGTGTCTTTGACCTTATATTGTTGATTTTGCTCAAAACTAATGTATTCCCCTTCCAAATGGTGGAGTATGGCCCTATTACCCTTTGGTAAGCTTAGTAACACGTTTGCATTGAAATTGACAGAGATACCAACATTTCTTGTTTTTATACCTGCACAATTCTTTTCAGAGCGCTAGAATCACTTTTTGACCAACAATGTGTTTTCGACATTTTTTCTGAAATGAACAGAAAAATCAACATTTCTTGTTTTTATGCGTGCCAAATGCTTTTCAGAGCGCTAGAATCACTTTTTGACCAACAATGTGTCTTTGACCTTATATTGTTGATTTTGCTCAAAACTAATGTATTCCCCTTCCAAATGGTGGAGTATGGCCCTATACCCTTTGGTAAGCTTAGTAACACGTTTGCATTGAAATTGACAGAGATACCAACATTTATTTTTTTTATGCCTGCAAAATTCTTTTCAGAGCGCTTAGAATCACTTTTTGACCAACAATGTGTTTTCGACTTGTTTTCTGAAATGAACAGAAAAATCAACATTTCTTGTTTTTATGCGTGCCAAATGCTTTTCAGAGCGCTAGAATCACTTTTTGACCAACAATGTGTCTTTGACCTTATATTGTTGATTTTGCTCAAAACTAATGTATTCCCCTTCCAAATGGTGGAGTATGGCCCTATTACCCTTTGGTAAGCTTAGTAACATGTTTGCATTGAAATTGACAGAGATACCAACATTTATTGTTTTTATGCCGGCAAAATGCTTTTCAGAGCGCTAGAATCACTTTTTGACCAACAATGTGTTTTTAACCTTATATTGTTGATTTTGCTCAAAACTAATGTATTCCACTACCAAATAGTGGAGTATGGCCCTATAACCCTTTGGTAAGCTTAGTCACACGTTTGCATTGAAAATGACAGGTATCAACATTTTTGGTTTTTACGCATGCAAAATGCTTTTCAGAGCGCTAGAATCACTTTTTGACCAACAATGTGTTTTCGACTTGCTTTCTGAAATGAACAGAAAAATCAACATTTCTTGTTTTTATGCGTGCCAAATGCTTTTCAGAGCGCTAGAATCACTTTTTGACCAACAATGTGTCTTTGACCTTATATTGTTGATTTTGCTCAAAACTAATGTATTCCCCTTCCAAATGGTGGAGTATGGCCCTATTACCCTTTGGTAAGCTTAGTAACACGTTTGCATTGAAATTGACAGAGATACCAACATTTATTATTTTTAAGCCGGCAAAATTCTTTTCAGAGCGCTTAGAATCACTTTTTGACCAACAATGTGGTTTTCGACTTGTTTTCTGAAATGAACAGAAAAATCAACATTTCTTGTTTTTATGCGTGCCAAATGCTTTTCAGAGCGCTAGAATCACTTTTTGACCAACAATGTGTCTTTGACCTTATATTGTTGATTTTGCTCAAAACTAATGTATTCCCCTTCCAAATGGTAGGAGTATGGCCCTATTACCCTTTGGTAAGCTTAGTAACATGTTTGCATTGAAATTGACAGAGATACCAACATTTATTGTTTTTATGCCGGCAAAATGCTTTTCAGAGCGCTAGAATCACTTTTTGACCAACAATGTGTTTTTAACCTTATATTGTTGATTTTGCTCAAAACTAATGTATTCCCCTTCCAAATGAGTGGAGTACGGCCCTATAACCCTTTGGTAAGCTTAGTCACACGTTTGCATTGAAATGACAGAGATACCAACATTTTGTTTTTACGCATGCAAAATGCTTTTCAGAGCGCTAGAATCACTTTTTGACCAACAATGTGTTTTCGACTTGTTTTCTGAAATGAACAGAAAAATCAACATTTCTTGTTTTAATGCGTGCCAAATGCTTTTCAGAGCGCTAGAATCACTTTTTGACCAACAATGTGTCTTTGACCTTATATTGTTGATTTTGCTCAAAAATAATGTATTCCCCTTCCAAATGGTGGAGTATGGCCCTATTACCCTTTGGTAAGCTTAGTAACACGTTTGCATTGAAATTGACAGAGATACCAACATTTATTGTTTTTATACCTGCAAAATTCTTTTCAGAGCGCTAGAATCACTTTTTGACCAACAATGTGTTTTCGACATGTTTTCTGAAATGAACAGAAAAATCAACATTTCTTGTTTTTATGCGTGCCAAATGCTTTTCAGAGCGCTAGAATCACTTTTTGACCAACAATGTGTCTTTGACCTTATATTGTTGATTTTGCTCAAAACTAATGTATTCCCCTTCCAAATGGTGGAGTATGGCCCTATTACCCTTTGGTAAGCTTAGTAACATGTTTGCATTGAAATTGACAGAGATTCCAACATTTATTATTTTTATGCGGCAAAAATTCTTTTCAGAGCGCTTAGAATCACTTTTTGAACAACAATGTGTTTTTGACTTGTTTTTCTGAAACGAACAGAAATATCAACATTTCTTGTTTTTATGCGTGCCAAATGCTTTTCAGGGCGCTAGAATCACTTTTGACCAACCAATGTGTTTTTAACCTTATATTGTTGATTTTGCTCAAAACTAATGTATTCCACTACCAAATAGTGGAGTATGGCCCTATAACCCTTTGGTAAGCTTAGTCACACGTTTGCATTGAAAATACAGGTATCAACATTTTTGGTTTTACGCATGCAAAATGCTTTTCAGAGCGCTAGAAATCACTTTTTGACCAACAATGTGTTTTTGACTTGTTTTTCTGAAATGAACAGAAAAATCAACATTTCTTGTTTTTATGCGTGCCAAATGCTTTTCAGAGCGCTAGAATCACTTTTGACCAACAATGTGTCTTTGACCTTATATTGTTGATTTTGCTCAAAACTAATGTATTCCCCTTCCAAATGGTGGAGTATGGCCCTATTACCCTTTGGTAAGCTTAGTAACACGTTTGCATTGAAATTGACAGAGATATCAACATTTCTTTTTTTATGAGCGCAAGATGCTTTTCAGAGCGCTAGAATCACTTTTTGGCCAACAATGTGTTTTTGACCTTACATTGTTGATTTTGCTCAAAACTACTTCCAAATGGTTGAGTAATGGCCCTATAACCCTGTGGTGAGCTTAGTAACACGTTTGCATTGAAATTGACAGAGATATCAACATTTCTTGTTTACGAGCGCAAAAATGCTTTTCAGAGCGTTAGAATCACTTTTTGATCACCTTCCAAATGGTGGAGTTTGGCCCTTCAACCCTTTGGTAGCTCAGTAACACGTTTGGCATTGAAATTGACAGAGATATCAACATGTCTTATTTTTATGAGCGCAAAATGCTTTACAGAGCGCTAGAATCACTTTTTTGGCCAACAATGTGGTTTTGACCTTACATTGTTGATTTTGCTCAAAACTACTTCCAAATGGTGGAGTTTGGCCCTTCAACCCTTTGGTAAGCTTAGTAACACGTTTGCATTGAAATTGACAGAGATATCAACATGTCTTATTTTTATGAGCGCAAAATGCTTTTCAGAGCGCTAGAATCACTTTTTTGGCCAACAATGTGTTTTTGACCTGACATTGTTGATTTTGCTCAAAACTACTTCCAAATGGTGAGTAATGGCCCTTAAACCCTGTGGTGAGCTTAGTAACACGTTTGCATTGAAATTGACAGAGATATCTACATTTCTTGTTTATGAGCGCAAAATGCTTTTCAGAGCGTTAGAATCACTTTTGATCACTTCCAAATGGTGGAGTTGGCCCTATAACGCTACGGTGAGCTTAGTAACACGTTTGCATTGAAATTGACAGAGATATCAAAATTTCTTGTTTACGAGCGCAAAATGCTTTTCAGAGCGTTAGAAACACTTTTTGATCACTTCCAAATGGTGGATTTTGGCCCTTCAACCCTTTGGTCAGCTTAGTAACACGTTTGCATTGAAATTGACAGAGATATCAACATTTCTTGTTTTTATGAGCGCACAATATGCTTTTCAGAGCGCTAGAATAACTTTTTGGCCAACAATGTGTCTTTGACCTTATATTGTTGATTTTGCTCAAAACGAATGTATTCCCCTTCCAAATGGTGGAGCCCTATTACCCTTTGGTAAGCTTAGTAACACGTTTGCATTGAAATTGACAGAGATATCCAACATTTCTTGTTTTTATGAGCGCCAATATGCTTTTCAGAGCGCTAGAATCACTTTTTGGCCAACAATGTGTTTTTTACCTTACATTGTTGATTTTGCTCAAAACTACTTCCAAATGGTTGAGTAATGCCCTATAACCCTGTGGTGAGCTTAGTAACACGTTTGCATTGAAATTGACAGAGATATCTACATTTCTTGTTTATGAGGGCAAAATGCTTTTCAGAGCGTTAGAATCACTTTTTGATCACTTCCAAATGTGGAGTTTGGCCCTTCAACCCTTTGTACGCTTAGTAAAACTTTGCATTGAACTTCACAGAGATATAACCGTCTTATTTTTTATGAGCGCAAAATGCGTTTCAAGCGCTAGGGAATTACTTTTTGATCACTCTTCCAAATGGTGGAGTTTGGCCCTTCAACCTTGGTAAGCTTAGTAACACGTTTGCAATTGAATTGACAGAGATACAACATGTCTTATTTTATGAGCGCAAAATGCTTTTCAGAGCGCTAGAATCACTTTTTGGCCAACAATGTGTTTTTGACCTTACATTGTTGATTTTTTGTCCATTTGGAAGTGATCAAAAAGTGATTCTAACGCTCTGAAATGCATTTTGCGCTCGTAAACAAGAAATGTAGATATCTCTGTCAATTTCAATGCAAACGTGTTACTAAGCTCACCACAGGGTTATAGGGACATTACTCCACCATTTGGAAGTAGTTTTGAGCAAAATCAACAATGTAAGGTCAAAAACACATTGTTGGCCAAAAGTGATTCTAGCGCTCTGAAAAGCATTTTGCGCTCATAAAAATAAGACACGTTGATATCTCTGTCAATTTCAATGCAAACGTGTTACTAAGCTGACCAAAGGGTTGAAGGGCTAAACTCCACCATTTGGAAGTGATCAAAAAGTGATTCTAACGCTCTGAAAATCATTTTGCGCTCATAAACAAGAAATGTTGATATCTCTGTCAATTTCAATGCAAACGTGTTACTAAGCTCACCACAGGGTTATAGGGCCATTACTCCACCATTTGGAAGTAGTTTTGAGCAAAATCAACAATGTAAGGTCAAAAACACATTATTGGCCAAAAAGTGATTCTAGCGCTCTGAAAAGCATTTTGCGCTCATAAAAACAAGAAATGTTGATATCTCAGTCAATTTCAATGCAAACGTGTTACTAAGCTCACCGTAGCGTTATAGGGCCAACTCCACCATTTGGAAGTGATCAAAAAGTGATTCTAACGCTCTGAAAAGCATTTTGCGCTCATAAACAAGAAATGTAGATATCTCTGTCAATTTCAATGCAAACGTGTTACTAAGCTCACCACAGGGTTATAGGGACATTACTCCACCATTTGGAAGTAGTTTTGAGCAAAATCAACAATGTAAGGTCAAAAACACATTGTTGGCCAAAAAGTGATTCTAGCGCTCTGAAAAGCATTTTGCGCTCATAAAAATAGACATGTTGATATCTCTGTCAATTTCAATGCAAACGCGTTACTAAGCTCACCACAGGGTTATAGGGCCATTACTCCACCATTTGGAAGTAGTTTTGAGCAAAATCAACAATGTAAGGTCAAAAACACATTGTTGGCCAAAAAGTGATTCTAGCGCTCTGAAAAGCATTTTGCGCTCATAAAAATAAGACATGTTGATACCTCTGTCAATTTCAATGCAAACGCGTTACTAAGCTCACCACAGGGTTATAGGGCCATTACTCCACCATTTGGAAGTAGTTTTGAGCAAAATCAACAATGTAAGGTCAAAAACACATTGTTGGCCAAAAAGTGATTCTAGCGCTCTGAAAAGCATTTTGCGCTCATAAAAATAAGACATGTTGATATATCTGTCAATTTCAATGCAAACGTGTTACTAAGCTTAACAAAGGGTTGAAGGGCCAAACTCCACCATTTGGAAGTAGTTTTGAGCAAAATCAACAATGTAAGGTCAAAAACACATTGTTGGCCAAAAAGTGATTCTAGCGCTCTGAAAAGCATTGCACTCATAAAAACAAGAAATGTTGATATCTCTGTCAATTTCAATGCAAACGTGTTACTAAGCTCACCACAGAGTTATAGGGCCATTACTCCACCATTTGGAAGTAGTTTTGAGCAAAATCAACAATGTAAGGTCAAAAACACATTGTTGGCCAAAAAGTGATTCTAGCGCTCTGAAATGCATTTTGCGCTCATAAAAATAAGACATGTTGATATCTCTGTCAATTTCAATGCAAACGCGTTACTAAGCTTACCAAAGGGTTGAAGGGCCAAACTCCACCATTTGAAGTGATCAAAGAGTGCTCTAGCTCTCTGAAAAGCATTGGCGCTCAAAAATAAAAGACAGTTTGATATCTCTGTCAAGTTAATGCAAACGGTTCTAAGCTTACCAAAGGGTTGAAGGGCCAAACTCCACCATTTGGAAGTGATAAAAAAGTGACTTCTAACGCTCTGGAAAAGCATTTGCCTCGTAAACAAGAAATGTAGATATCTCTGTCAATTTCAATGCAAAACGTGGTTACTAAGCTCACCGTAGCGTTATAGGGCCAACTCACCATTTGGAACGTGATCAAAAGTGATTCTAACGCCTCTGAAAAGCATTGTGCGCTCATAAACAAGAAATGTAGATATCTCTGTCAATTCAATGCAAACGTGTTACTAAGCTCACCACAGGGTTATAGGGACATTACTCCACCATTTGGAAGAAGTATTTTTGAGCAAAATCAACAATATAAGGTCAAAAAACTTGTTGGCCAAAAAGTGATTCTAGCGCTCTGAAAAGCATTTTGCGCTCATAAAAATAAGACATGTTGATATCTCTGTCAATTTCAATGCAAACGCGTTACTAAGCTCACCACAGGGTTATAGGGCCATTACTCCACCATTTGGAAAGTAGTTTTGAGCAAAATCAACAATGTAGGTCAAAAAACACATTGTTGGCCAAAAAGTGATTCTAGCGCTCTGAAATGCATTTGCGCTCATAAAAATAAGACATGTTGATCTCTGTCAATTTCAATGCAAACGCGTGACTAAGCTCACCACAGGGTTATAGGGCCATTACTCCACCATTTGGAAGAAGTTTTGAGCAAAATCAACAATGTAAGGTCAAAAACACATTGTGGCAAAGTGATTTCTAGCGCTCTGAAAAGCATTTTGCGCTCATAAAAATAAGACATGTTGATATCTCTGTCAATTTCAATGCAAACGTGTTACTAAGCTTACCAAAGGGTGAAGGGCCAAACTCCACCATTTGGAAGTGATGAAAAAGTGATTCTAACGCTCTGAAAAGCATTTTGCGCTCGTAAACAAGAAATGTTGATATCTCTGTCACATTCAATGCAAACGTGTTACTAAGCTCACCGTAGCGTTATAGGGCCAACTCCACCATTTGGAAGTGATCAAAAAGTAATTCTAACGCTCTGAAAAGCATTTTGCGCTCGTAAACAAGAAATGTAGATATCTCTGTCAATTTCAATGCAAACGTGTTACTAGATCACCAAATGGTTTTATGGGCATTACTCCACCATTTGGAAGTAGTTTTGTTTTAGCAAAATCAACAATGTAGGTCAAAAAACCATTGTTGGCCAAAAAGTGATTCTAGCGCTCTGAAAAGCATTTTGCGCTCATAAAAAAGAAATGTTGATATCTCTGTCAATTTCAATGAAAACGCGTGACTAAGCGCACCACAGGGTTATAGGGCCATTACTCACACCATTTGGAAGTAGTTTTGAGCAAAATCACAATGTAGGTCCAAAAACACATTGTTGGCCAAAAAGTGATTCTAGCGCTCTGAAAAAGCATTTTGCGCTCATAAAAGAATAAGACAATGTTGATATCTCTGTCAATTTCAATGCAAACGTGTTACTAAGCTTACCAATAGGGTTGAAGGGCCAAACTCCACCATTTGGAAGTGATCAAAAAGTGATTCTAACGCTCTGAAGAAGCTTTTGCGCTCTAACAAGAAATGTAGATATCTCTGGTCCAATTTCAATGCAAACGTGTTACTAAGCTCCACCGTAGCGTTATAGGGCCAACTCCACCATTTGGAAGTGATCAAAAAGTGATTCTAACGCTCTGAAAAAGCATTTGCGCTCATAAACAAGAATGTAGATATCTCTGTCAATTTCAAATGCAAACGTGTTACTAAGCTCACCACAGGGTGATAGGGCCATTACTCCACCATTTGGAAGTAGTTTGAGGCAAAATCAACAATGTAAGGCAAAAACACATGTTGGCCAAAAAGTGATTCTAGCGCTCTGAAAAGCATTTTGCGCTCATAAAATAAGACAATGTTGATATCTCTGTCAATTTCAATGCAAACGTGTTACTTAAGCTTACCAAAGGGTGAAGGGCCCAACTCCACCATTTGGGGAAAGTGATCAAAAAGGTGATTCTAACGCTCTGAAAAGCATTTTGCGCTCGTAAACAAGAAATGTAATACGCTGTCAATTTCAATGCAAACGTGTTACTAAGCTCACCGTAGCGTTATAGGCCCAACTCCACCATTGGAAGTGATCAAAAAGTGATTCTAACGCTCTGAAAAGCATTTTGCGCTCATAAACAAGAAATGTAGATATCTCTGTCAATTTCAACGCAAACGTGTTTACTAAGCTCACCCACAGGGTTATAAGGGACATGAACTCCACCATGTGGAAGTAGTTTTGAGCAAAATCAACAATGTAAGGTCAAAAACACATTGTTGGTCCAAAAGTGATTCTAGCGCTCTGAAAAGCATTTGCGCTCATAAAAAATAAGACATGTTGATATCTCTGTCAATTTCAATGCAAACGCGTGACTAAGCTCACCACAGGGTTATAGGGCCATTACTCCACCATTTGGAAGTAGTTTTTGAGCAAAATCAACAATGTAAGGTCAAAAACAGATTGTTGGCCAAAAAGTGATTCTAGCGTCTGAAAGCATTTTGCGCTCATAAAATAAGACATGTTGTATCTCTGTCAATTTCAATGCAAACGTGTTACTAAGCTTACCAAAGGGTGAAGGGCCAACTCCACCATTTGGAAGTGATCAAAAAGTGATTCTAACGCTCTGAAAAGCATTTTGCGCTCGTAAAAATAAGACATGTTGATATCTCTGTCAATTTCAATGCAAACGCGTTATAAGCTCACCACAGGGTTATAGGGCCATTACTCACCATTTGGAAGTAGTTTTGAGCAAAATCAACAATGTAAGGTCCCAAAACACATTGTTGGACAAAAAGTGATTCGGTATCGCCTGAAAAGAGCATTTGCGCTCATAAAAAATAAGACATGTTTGATATCGCTGTCAATTTCAATGCAAAACGTGTTACTAAAGCTTCCAAGGGTGAGGGCCCAAAAACTCCCACCATTTGGAAGTGATGAAAAGTGATTTCCTAAGCTCTGAAAAGCATTTTGTCGCTCGTAAACAAGAAAATGTTGATTCTCTGTCCAATTCAATCAACGTGTTACTAAGCTCACCGTAGCGTTGTATAGGGCCAACTCCACCATTTGGACGTGAATCAAAAAGTGATTCTACCGCTCTGACAAGCATTTTTGCGCTCTAAACAAGAAATGTAGATTACTCTGTCAATTTCATGCAAACGTGTTTACTAATTAAGCGACCACAGGGTTATAGGTCATTACTCCACCATTTGGAATTATTTTGAAGCAAAATCAACAATGTAGTCAAAAAAACCATTGTTGGCCAAAAAGTGATTCTAGCGCTCTGAAAAGCATTTGCGCTCATAAAAATAAGACATGTTGATATCTCTGTCAATTTCAATGCAAACGCGTGACTAAGCTCACCACAGGGTTATAGGGCCATTACTCCACCATTTGGAAGTAGTTTTGAGCAAAATCAACATTGTAAGGTCAAAAAACAGATGTGGCCAAAAGGATTCTAGCGCTCTGAAAAGCATTTTGCGCTCATAAAAATAAGACATGTTGATATCACTGTCAATTTCAATGCAAACGTGTTACTAAGCTTACCAAAGGGTTGAAGGGCCAAACTCCACCATTGGGAAGTGATCAAAAGTGATTCTAACGCTCTGAAAAGCATTTGCGCTCGTAAACAAGAAATGTAGATATCTCTGTCATTTCAATGCAAACGTGTTACTAAGCTCACCGTAGCGTTATAGGGCCAACTCCACCATTTGGAAGTGATAAAAAAGTGATTCTAACGCTCTGAAAAGCATTTTGCGCATCAAAATAAGAAATGTAGATATCTCTGGCCATTTCATGCAAACTGCTTGACTAAGCTGCACAACAGGGTTATAGGGCCATTACTTGCCACCATTTGGAAGTAGTTTGAGCAAAATCACAATGGTAAGAGGTCAAAAACACATTGGATGGCCAAAAAGTGATTCTAGCGCTCTGAAAAGCATTATTGCGGCTCATAAAAATAGAGACATGTTGATATCTCTGTCAATTTCAATGCAAAGGCCCCAACGCGTTACTAAGCTCACCACAGGGTTGAAGGGCGCCCATTTACTCCACCATTTGGAAGTAGTTTTTGAGCAAAATCAACAATGTAAGGTCTAAAAACACATGGTTGGCCAAAAAGTCGATTCTAGCCCGCCTCTGAAAAGCATTTTGCGCTCGATAAAAATAAGACATGTTGATAATCTCGGTCAAGTTCAATGCAAACGTGTTACTAAGCTTACCAAAGGGTTGAAGGGCCAAACTCCAACCCATTTGGGAAGTGATCGAAAAAGTGATTCTTAACGCTCTGAAAAGCATTTTGCGCTCGTAAACAAGAAATGTTGATATCTCTGTCAATTTCAATGCAAACGGGTTACTAAGCTCACCGGAGCGTTATAGGGCCAACTCCACCTTTGGAAGTGATCAAAAAGTAATTCTAACGCTCTGAAAAGCATTTTGCGCTCGTAAAAAAAAATGTATCTCTGTCAATTTCAATGCAAACGTGTTACTAAGCTCACACAGGGTTATAGGGCCATTACTCCACCAATTGGAAGTAGTTTTGAGCAAAATCAACAATGTAAGGTCAAAAAACATTGTTGGCCAAAAGTGATTCTAGCGCTCTGAAAGCATTTGCGCTCATAAAAATAAGACTGTTGATATCTCTGTCAATTCAATGCAAACGCGGTTACTAAGCTCACCAAGGGTTATAGGGCCATTAACTCCACCATTTGGAAGTAGTTTTGAGCAAAATCAACAATGTAAGGTCAAAAACAGATTGTTGGCCAAAAAGTGATTCTAGCGCTCTGAAAAGCATTTTGCGCTCATAAAAATAAGACACCTGTTGATATCTCGTCCATTTCAATGCAAACGTTTTACTAAGCTTACCAAAGGGTTGAAGGGCCAAACTCCACCATTGGACAGTGATCCAAAAAGTTGATTCTAAACGCTCGAAAAAGCTTTTGCGCCTCGTAAACAAGAAATGTAGATTCTCTGGCAATTTAATGCAAACGTTGTACTAAGCTCACCACAGGGTTATAGGGCCCTCCATTACTCCACCATTTGGAAGTAGTTTTGAGCAAAATCAAACAATGGAAGGTTCAAAAAACAACATTGTTGGCCAAAGTGATTCTAGCGCTCTGAAAGCATTTTGCGCTCATAAACATAAGACATGTTTGATATCTCTTCAATTTTCAATGAAACGCGTTACAAGCTTCACACAGGGTTATAGGGCCATTCCTCCCCAATTTGGAGTAGGTTTGAGCAAAACAAACAATTAAGGTCAAAAAACATTGTTGGCCAAAAAAGTGATTCTAGCGCTCTGAAAAGGCATTTTGCGCTATAAAATAAGACATGTTGATATTCTCTGTCAATTTCAATGCAACGTTGTTACTAAGCTTACCAAAGGGTTGAAGGGCCAAACTCACCATTTGGAAGTGATGCAAAAAGTGATTCTAAACGCTCTGAAAAGGCATTTTGCGCTCGTAAACAAGAAATGTGATATCTCTGTCAATTTCAATGCAAACGTGTTACTAAGCTCACCGTAGCGTTATAGGGCCAACTCCACCATTTGGAAGTTGATCAAAAGTGAATTCTAACGCTCTGAAAAGCATTTTGCGCTCATAAACAAGAAATGTAGATATCTCTGTCAATTTCAACGCAAACGTGTTACTAAGCTCACCACAGGGTTATAGGGACATTACTCCACCATTTGGAAGTAGTTTTGAGCAAATCAACAATGTAAGGTCAAAAACACATGTTGGCCAAAAAGTGATTTCTAGCGCTCTGGAAAAGCTTTTGCGCTCATAAAAATAAGACATGTTGATATCTCTGTCAATTTCAATGCAAACGTCGTACTAAGCTTCTAAGCCACTCCACCAGGAAGTGATAGGATTACTACATTCTCGTAAACAAGAAGTAGTATTTGCAAAATCAACAATGTAAGTGTACAAAACACATTTGGCCAAAAAGTGATTCTAGCGCTCTGAAAGCATTTTGCGCTCATAAACAAGAAATGTTGATATCTCTGTCAATTTCAATGCAAACGTGTTACTAAGCTTACCAAAGGGTTGAAGGGCCAAACTCCACCATTTGGAAGTGATCAACAAGAGGATGTTCTAACGCTCTGAAAAGCATTTTGCGCTCGTAAAAAAGAAATGTTGATATCTCTGTCAATTTCAATGCAAACGCGTTACTAAGCTCACCACAGGGTTATAGGGCCATTACTCCACCATTTGGAAGTAGTTTTGAGCAAAATCAACAATGTAAGGTCAAAAACACATATTGGCCAAAAAGTGATTCTAGCGCTCTGAAAAGCATTTTGCGCTCATAAAAACAAGAAATGTTGATATCTCTGTCAATTTCAATGCAAACGTGTTACTAAGCTCACCGTAGCGTTATAGGGCCAACTCCACCATTTGGAAGTGATCAAAAAGTGATTCTAACGCTCTGAAAAGCATTTTGCGCTCATAAACAAGAAATGTAGATATCTCTGTCAATTTCAATGCAAACGTGTTACTAAGCTCACCACAGGGTTATAGGGCCATTACTCCACCATTTGGAAGTAGTTTTGAGCAAAATCAACAATGTAAGGTCAAAAACACATTGTTGGTCAAAAAGTGATTCTAAGCGCTCTGAAAAGCATTTTGCGCTCATAAAAATAAGACATGTTGATATCTCTGTCAATTTCAATGCAAACGTGTTACTAAGCTTACCAAAGGGTTGAAGGGCCAAACTCCACCATTTGGAAGTGATCAAAAAGTGATTCTAGCGCTCTGAAAAGCATTTTGCGCTCATAAAAATAAGACATGTTGATATCTCTGTCAATTTCAATGCAAACGTGTTACTAAGCTTACCAAAGGGTTGAAGGGCCAAACTCCACCATTTGGAAGTGATCAAAAAGTGATTCTAACGCTCTGAAAAGCATTTTGTGCTCGTAAATGTAGTAGTAGACACTCAATGAAGTGCGCATAGCAGCCGGTAGGGGGAACGCTACATAAAGGAGGCAGGTCTCCCCGGTGCTCTCTCTCTCTGCGCTCAATTGCATGCATGACTTCCGGTCCGAAGTGTTGTCTCGCGGCGGAGCGCTTGAGCTGCCGGCCCCGCTATTAGCGTGCGCTACTCCCGTTGGCCTGCGTTGGTACCGCATGTAGCTGTAGGCTCCTCCCCCTGTTTCGTCAGTGTGCCGCCAATCGAGTCAACAGATGAGGGACGGCTACTGAGCAACCTGAAACGGCTGAACCCTGCTGCTTTGTCTTTATATTTCGTCCTGCAGTTTCAATTACAGCGCCGTCCGCTGTTGTGTTTACAGCTTTGTCTGTTGTCCTTGTTTATAGCGCTGTTTGGTTGTCTGTTGCCTACAGCGTTGCAACAGATTTGGCGTTGTGTTACCACGGCCGGAACCGTTACAGCCATTTTTCATAAGTGTGCCTCCTTGGCCATTGGGTTTCTTTTGCTTTGAATATAGTTTGTTTATTTACTTTCTTTTCTGTTTTTGAGCAAAGGATATTTTGTTTGGATTGATTGTTTGCCCCGTTTTGGTTTCGTATTAGTTTTGTTTTATTGTGTTTGATTCTTGTCTGTTTTACTTTACAGAGGTCTATGGTGGTGGCGGTGTCCCTTTTCTTCCTGTGTGCTGTGCTTCCCTGGGATTTGTGTTTGTGTGTGTGATTATCATTTACCCGGGTGATTTATATTATTTGGACCCTTCCCTTCGCTAGCCCCCCCATTCACATCAGCCTCCGTCAGAACAGTTTATTGTGTGATTAGTCCATTGGATTAAGTTAAATAAAATATATATTGTTAAAACTGTGAACCACGTCTCCTGCCATTAGAGTCAACTTACTTGTGTGTCCTAAATTAAATCTTTGGGTGAAAGTCCCAAGGTGGCGTTGTCTGCAACCTCCTGAACTCGGGCTGTGCTTGGTGTGGTCCCTAACGTGACCTTGCCCCGTGCCCGCTTTCTCCCCTCGCCCTGCCACACTTGGCGTTGTCGGCAGGATTCACTCTAATTAGGCAGAGACGTGTGTTCGTTGGTTTGATTTATTTTTTGTTCTAATATTGTTTTCTTTTTGTAGGCATATTGAGCAGTAAAAAAAAAAAAGACAAAGCAGCAGTGTTCCCAGCGGATCCCCGTGCCGTTTCGGGTGAGGTTCCTCGCTATAGGCCTAGTTTTTTAGTGTAGTGTTTTATCTGGGGAGTAGTGTCAGTTGAGGTCATGACTGAAGAGTTGCAGGAACTCAAAGCCTTGATTGCCCAGTTAAAGGCTGACAATGAGCAGCTGCGGCAGGAGCAGGCTGGCCCTAGTGCATCATCTGCTGCTTCTGAGCCATCTATTGCTCCCTCCACTTCTAGTGTCCCTGTATCGGAGAGACTAGTCTTTATACCCCGAGATAGGAAGTGTCCCATCTTTAGGGGGAGGACAGGTATAGGGCTGAGTGAGTGGATAGAAGAGGCAAAAGCATGTATGAGGGCGCGGCATTTATCCTTCTCTGACCGTGCATTTTTTCTCTTCGACCACCTAGAGGGTGAGGCTAAGGAGGAAATAAAGCATCGCTCTTATGCAGACCGAGAGGACCCTGGTAAAATACTTTCCATCTTGCAGGAATTATACGGGTGTACTGAGTCTTATGTCGCTCTGCAGGAAGCATTCTTCTCCAGGAAGCAGCAGGAGGGAGAGACTCTTCAGGAGTTCTCCCTCGCTTTGATGGGTCTCGTGGCTAAGGTGAGACAGCGTGCGCCTACCGGTATGTTAAATACCGAGGCACTTCTGAGAGACCAGTTTGTTGAGCATGTTTTAGAGGGTTCCCTGCGTCGTCAGTTGAAGCAGTTTGTGCGTAACTGGCCTGACTGCACCTTGTTAGAGGTCAGGGCCGAGGCAATCCAGTGGGAGCGTGAAGGTTCACCTGCTCGGATGAGGGCCCGCAGTCATTCACTCCCCCTTAGTCTCTGGTGTTCAGTATGGCGTTCAGGGTGGCCATTATGGCCCTGTCCCTTCACCCCCAGTGTCTGAGGTGAGTGAGATGAGGGAGATGCTAAAGCGGCAGCAAGAGCAGCTGAATCAACTCACCGAAAGCATTGCACGCTTGCAGGACTCCAACTGGCGCAGCCGTCCATCTCGTTCAGACCCTGTAATATGCCGGCGTTGTAAGCAGCCTGGCCATTATGCGAGAGAGTGTGACGGCGTGCGTGCTCCTCACTCTCAATCTTTTGCACAACCTCCACCTAATCCCGGGTAGACAGTCTGGCCCCGCTTCGATGTCGGAGAAACTAGAGCCCACTGAACTGAAGAGCCACAGTTTGGGTGGGGCGGCTATGGGCTCACAAGCTGGTTTTAGTGTTTTAAATGTTCCTAAGCTGATCTCGTCTTGTCCTCATGTCGATGTGAGCATGGCTGGAGTGATGGTTCCGTGTCTAGTGGATACGGGGTCTATGGTGTCCTGTGTGTCGGAGAGCTTTTTCAACAGTATTTTGAGCTTTGGGGTCAGGAGCGCCTCCAGTCAAGCCACTGGTTGCAGCTTCGAGCTGCTAATGGTTTAGCTATACCATACATTGGCTACTTAGAGCTTGAGGTACAACTTTGTGGAAAGTTGATGCCAAATTGTGGAGTGTTGGTTGTAAAGGACCCTCCTGGCGGTACGCCTGCTCAAGTGCCTGGTGTTCTGGGTATGAATGTGATTCGCAAATGCTACCAAGAGCTCTTTGGACAGTATGGTGAGGGGTTGTTCGCTCAGTCCTGTGTATCTGGGACTCCATCCCCTGTTGTGCAGGCACTGCAGCAGTGTCGACATGTGGATGCTCAGACCCCTCCGGATAGTTCAGGAAGGGCAAAGGTCAGAGGTAAGGGGGCTTGGCGTATTCCTGGTGGGGTCATGAAGATCGTGGCAGCCACATGTGCTGAGAAGTATCTTGGTTCCACAGTGTTGTTTGAGCCCCCGGCCTCTGGGTTGCCTGCTGGTTTGCTTGCTTCCCCTGCCCTGGTTCAAGTGATCAGGGGAACAGCATACATACCTGTCACCAATGTAGGCTCGACCGACGTTGTGTTGTATGCTCGCACTGTCGTTGGCACACTCGATGCAGTAAATGTCGTGAGCCTTCCTCCAGGTGTCAGTGAGGTGCCATCTTGTGTGGCCATGTTGTCATCTCAGACAGTTGCCCCTACTGTACAGCAGCAGGCAGAGGATGTAGACCTGTCCTCGTTGTCTGCAGAGGAACAGCTCCAGGTGAGGTCTCTGCTGAGACAGTATGCCCCTGTTTTCTCAGCCCATGATGCCCCTGTAAGGCAGCGCTATAGGCGTATACCACCATCGGAATACGAGGTCGTGAAAGAACACATCAATCAGCTGCTCTCATCCCAGGTAATCAGGGAAAGTAGTAGTCCCTATGCGTCCCCAATTGTGTTGGTGAGGAAAAAGGATGGCACTCTGCGTATGTGTGTTGACTACAGGCAACTCAATAGCAAGACTAGGAAGGATGCCTTTCCTCTGCCTCGCATTGAGGAGTCACTTGATGCGCTTTCAGGTGCCCGCTGGTTTACCACCCTAGACTTAACCAGTGGCTACAATCAAGTGCCAGTTACTGAGGCAGACAAGCCAAAAACTGCCTTTTGCACCCCGTTTGGTTTGTTTGAATGGAACCGCATGCCCTTTGGTCTTTGTAATGCTCCTGGCACATTTCAGAGGCTCATGCAGCGTATTTTGGAGACAAACAATGCGAGTCATTACTGTTGTATCTTGATGACATCGTTGTGTTTTCATCGACCGTGGAACAACACCTGGAGCGGTTGCGGGTTGTGCTGGACCGACTCAAAAATGAGGGCCTAAAGGCAAAGCTTAGTAAATGCTCTTTCTTCCAGAAGGAGGTGCATTATTTGGGCCATGTAATATCTAGAGACGGTGTCTCCACGGAGCCCGGCAAGGTTGAGGCAGTCGCTAATTGGCCAATGCCTAAGACTGTCTCTGAGCTGCGGTCTTTTCTTGGCTTTGCCAGCTACTATCGGCGGTTTGTAGAGGGTTTTGCCAAGTTGGCAGCCCCGCTGCATAAGGCTGTGGCAGAGTTTGGGAGCACAAAGACGGGTAAGAAGTCCAAACATGGTGTCATCGAGCAGTGGACTGACGAGTGTGAACAAGGTTTTAAAGCGTTGAAGGCAAGGCTCACTACTGCACCAGTATTGGCCTATGCAGATTTTACCCTCCCTTTTATCCTGGAGGTGGATGCGAGCCATGGTGGCTTGGGGGCAGTGCTCTCACAGGAACAAGCAGGAAAGGTGCGGCCGATAGCTTATGCTAGCCGCGGCTTGAGACCAACAGAAAGGAACATGACCAATTATAGTTCCATGAAACTTGAGTTCCTGGCCCTTAAGTGGGCCATGACTGAAAAGTTTCGAGAGTACCTGTTGGGTCATAAGTGTATTGTCTATACAGACAATAACCCTTTGAGTCATTTAACTTCTGCTAAACTGTGTGCAGCTGAGCAGCGATGGGCAGCCCAGCGGGCGTCCTTCGACTTCGACATTAAGTATCGGTCAGGGAGGAGTAACCAGAATGCCGACGCGCTGTCTCGCCAATGCCCACCTGGTCCTCAGGATATTGAGGCTATGCTCCCTGGTACTGCCATGCCCAAGCCTCTGCAACAAGCCCTGGCACTGAGAGAGGATGAGGTAATCCAAGCTACCATTGTAGCCCTGCCACAGCACACCACCCCTGAGATCTGTACCCTTCAGCAGGCTGACCCGGTGATTTAGAGTTTATGCCGTTTTTGAGAGAAAGCAGCGTCCTAGCCACGAGGAGCGGGCACAACTGTCACAGTCTGCACTGATTCTGCTCCGTCAGTGGATCGCCTGGTCGAGAGGGACGGGGTCCTGTACCGCCAGGTGTTCCGCTCTGACGGTGCGGTGCCCACTTTTCAGTTGTTGTTGCCCGAGGCTCTCACCAGCGAGGTTTTAAACCAGGTCCATCAGGAGCATGGTCATCAGGGAGTGGAGCGCACTTTGGCGCTGCTGCGGTCCCGGTGCTATTGGCCAGGCATGTCCTCTGATGTGGCTCAATGGTGTCAGGCATGTGAGAGGTGTCAAGTCGCCAAAGATGTCCACCCAACAGCTAACAGCTATATGGGCCATCTGTTGGCATCGCGTCCTAATGAAATCGTTGCCATCGACTACACTACCCTTGAGCCTGCACAGAATGGTGTCGAAAATGTCTTGGTAATGACAGATGTTTTTAGTAAATACACCATAGCTGTTCCTACTCGGGATCAGCGTGCAACCACAGTGGCCAAGGTCCTTGTATCAGAATGGTTTTATAAATTTGGTGTCCCGTCTCGGTTACATTCCGACCAGGGCCGTAACTTTGAGAGCTCGCTCATACAGCAACTTTGCAGCTTGTATGGTATTGCGAAATCGCGCACCACACCCTACCATCCTGAGGGGAATGGTCAGTGTGAACGGTTCAACAGGACACTCCACAATCTGTTGCGTACACTGCCTGTCTCCCGAAAGAGGGACTGGACTTCATGTTTGCCTCAGGTCCTTTATTTTTATAATACCACCCCCCATCAGGCTACCGGAGAGTGTCCGTTTCTTCTGATGTTCGGCCAGGAACCTCGACTGCCACTCGACTTTTTATTGGGTAGAGTTGAGAACCCAGTTAAAGGGACTCTGACCTTTGTTGCATTTGAGAATTACAGCACATTCAAATCATCCCGCCTTCCTCCAATGCCCCACCCCCTAAGCGTACAAAACTAAGCGTTATTTTGAGTACTGTACTGTAATAGTGAGTACTGTAACGACCTCGCCGGTGACATAATGATGTCGAGTCATTAGTAGTTGAAGGTAGTTTTAATGAACCAAAACCAGGTCACTGAAACCCGTAACATTGTAACCAACGGCAGAAAACCGACACAAAACAACCCCAGTTACCCCCGGCAACCCCCAACACGGTCTCACTCGCGTGCAGGCCCCCACCCTCCTGTTCTTCCAAGGCCCTCCCCCAGCTGACCTAATGATTCGCCCCCACGCTGATTGACAAGAAGAACATTACAATACATACACATAGAACAACTGGCATAGCGGACAACGAAATATAATGTAACACATAACACACAAACTATTTAACTGTCCCAGGGTCGCTACAGTACAAAAGTTCTAGACTCCCATGGGTTATGTTTAGACTCCCATGGGTTATGTTTAGACTCCCAGGGGTCATAATATCTACCAGGGGTCTAGTAAACAAGAAGTCCGAAGAAGACGCGTCTGAGTCCGAAATGGGTCCCGTAATAAGACTGAGTGGTGCGGTTGGGTGCCAACGTTCTGGAGGTCTTCCTGTAGCTCCAGAGTAGCGGGACAACGTCGCGTCTGAGTCCGAAATGGGTCCCGTAATCGGACTGAGTGGTGCGGTTGGGTGCCAACGTTCTGGAGGTCTTCCTGTAGCTCCAGAGTAGCGGGACAACGTCGCGTCTGAGTCCGAAATGGGTCCCGTAATCGGACTGAGTGGTGCGGTTGGGTGCCAACGGTCTGGAGGTCTTCCAGTAGCTCCAGAGTAGCGGGACAACGTCGCGTCTGAGTCCGAAATGGGTCCCCTAATCGGACTGAGTGGTGCGGTTGGTTGCCAACGGTCTGGAGGTCCTGAGAATCATCCAGGGGAGCGGGACCACTTGGCTTCTGAGGCCGAATCGGGTCCCCTTGTCGGACTGAATGGTGCAGTTGGTGGCCAACAGTCTGGAGGTCTTCCTGAGGCTCCAGAGGAGGGTAACTCTGTGAGTCTGAGTCCGAGATGAGTCCCCTAATCGGACTGAATGGTGCAGTTTCAGTACGCCGTGGACCACTTTGGTCTGCCATCGTCAGTCGCTACGGTCGCTACTCGCTACTGTCTGCCGTGGAATCAAAACAAACCCTCTAGTTGAGGACGCGCCTTGATGACGCGGGCCCGAATGCACCACAAGAAGCAGACGGAAAACCTTATATATCCATGCAGCAAACAGACAGGTCTGTCGGCCAATAAGGTCATTCGGTCCGAAGAATTTTATTGGTTGAAGTTTTCACTAAATATTATGAGAGTAAAATAAATGTTTGTTTTTACTCCTGGTGGGTCTGTCTTGCATATTAGAGTGTTATTACCTTATTAATACCAATTTAACCTTATCCAAAAAAAGTGTAAAAATGCAACAAAGGTAAGAGTCCCTTTAATGGTTCTGTCCATGAATGGGTCCAGGAACACCAGGCTCGACTACAGGTGGCATTCGAAGGTGCAAGGGAGCGCTTGCAACACGCTGCAGGCCGCCGAAAGCGAGCCCATGACCAGCATGTCAAAGAGCTATTGCTCAGGGAAGGGCAGTTGGTATTTCTGCGTGATTTTACTGCACGAGGGCCTCACAAGATTCGGGATCGGTGGAGCTCCATGAAGTACAGAGTGTTGAGAGCACCTGCAGAAGGTGGCTCTGTATATACTATCGTGCCAGTGGACAACCGACTAAGATCAGGCAAGTCCACCGCAAATGCTGAAAGCTGTGGTTGGAGTGGACCCACCTGGATGTGCCCCCCCCTCATGACTCACCATCTGTGGAGGAACCAGTTGCTGAGAATGATGACTCATTTGAGTACGATCTGCTGGTCCTCAGGCCACAGCCCCCAGTGGCCTCTGCAGTCAGGCATGACACCAGCTTAACTGCTGTGACTCAGGCCCGCCCCCAAAGGCCAGTTCTTCCATCTGACCCCGACCCCCAAGTCGGCGTCCCTTTGTCGGCACCACGTACTGGAGCACGGAACTTGGACGCTGCCCCTCCAGTCAGTTGTCCCGGTCCTAGTGACCTCGCCCCACGCCGGACCATGCGCTCAACTGCTGGTCACCACTCCAATGTCCATCATGTTCCACGGCCAACTGGACAGGTAGAGGCTGCGGGTCCCCCTGCACCAGTTTCCCATGCAGTGTCTGCTTTATTTAGACCCTGGTCCTAGCTCGTGTTCCTTGCTTTTTGTCCATCGCCGGGACGACGATGCAAGAAGCGGGGGTAGAATGTAGTAGTAGACACTCAATGAAGTGCGCATAGCAGCCGGTAGGGGGAACGCTACATAAAGGAGGCAGGTCTCCCCGGTGCTCTCTCTCTCTGCGCTCAATTGCATGCATGACTTCCGGTCCGAAGTGTTGTCTCGCGGCGGAGCGCTTGAGCTGCCGTGCCCCGCTATTAGCGTGCGCTACTCCCGTTGGCCTGCGTTGGTACCGCATGTAGCTGTAGGCTCCTCCCCCTGTTATCGTCAGTGTGCCGCCAATCGAGTCAACAGATGAGGGACGGCTACTGAGCAACCTGAACGGCTGAACCCTGCTGCTTTGTCTTTATATTTCGTCTGCAGTTTCAATTACAGCGCCGTCCGCTGTTGTGTTTACAGCTTTGTCTGTTGTCCTTGTTTATAGCGCTGTTTGTTGTCTGTTGCCTACAGCGTTGCAACAGATTTGGCGTTGTGTTACCACGGCCGGAACCGTTACAGCCATTTTCATAAGTGTGCCTCCTTGGCCATTGGGTTTCTTTGCTTTGAATATAGTTTGTTTATTTACTTTCTTTTCTGTTTTTGAGCAAAGGATATTTTGTTTGGATTGATTGTTTGCCCCGTTTTGGTTTCGTATTAGTTTTGTTTTATTGTGTTTGATTCTTGTCTGTTTTACTTTACAGAGGTCTGTGGTGGTGGCGGTGTCCCTTTTCTTCCTGTGTGCTGTGCTTCCCTGGGATTTGTGTTTGTGTGTGTGATTATCATTTACCCGGGTGATTTATATTATTTGGACCCTTCCCTTCGCTAGCCCCCCCATTCACATCAGCCTCCGTCAGAACAGTTTATTGTGTGATTAGTCCATTGGATTAATAAAATAAAATATATATTGTTAAAACTGTGAACCACGTCTCCTGCCATTAGAGTCAACTTACTTGTGTGTCCTAAATTAAATCTTTGGGTGAAAGTCCCAAGGTGGCGTTGTCTGCAACCTCCTGAACTCGGGCTGTGCTTGGTGTGGTCCCTAACGTGACCTTGCCCCGCGCCCGCTTCTCCCCTCGCCCTGCCACATAAACAAGAAATGTTGATATCTCTGTCAATTTCAATGCAAACGTGTTACAAAGCTCACCGTAGCGTTATAGGGCCAACTCCACCATTTGGAAGTGATCAAAAGTGATTCTAACGCTCTGAAAAGCATTTTGCGCTCATAAACAAGAAATGTAGATATCTCTGTCAATTTCAATGCAAACGTGTTACTAAGCTCACCACAGGGTTATAGGGACATTACTCCACCATTTGGAAGTAGTTTTGAGCAAAATCAACAATGTAAGGTCAAAAACACATTGTTGGCCAAAAAGTGATTCTAGCGCTCTGAAAAGCATTTTGCGCTCATAAAAATAAGACATGTTGATATCTCTGTCAATTTCAATGCAAACCCGTTACTAAGCTCACCACAGGGTTATAGGGCCATTACTCCACCATTTGGAAGTAGTTTTGAGCAAAATCAACAATGTAAGGTCAAAAACACATTGTTGGCCAAAAAGTGATTCTAGCGCTCTGAAAAGCATTTTGCGCTCATAAAAATAAGACATGTTGATATCTCTGTCAATTTCAATGCAAACGTGTTACTAAGCTTACCAAAGGGTTGAAGGGCCAAACTCCACCATTTGGAAGTGATCAAAAGTGATTCTAACGCTCTGAAAAGCATTTTGCGCTCGTAAACAAGAAATGTAGATATCTCTGTCAATTTCAATGCAAACGTGTTACTAAGCTCACCGTAGCGTTATAGGGCCAACTCCACCATTTGGAAGTGATCAAAAAGTGATTCTAACGCTCTGAAAAGCATTTTGCGCTCATAAACAAGAAATGTAGATATCTCTGTCAATTTCAATGCAAACGTGTTACTAAGCTCACCACAGGGTTATAGGGACATTACTCCACCATTTGGAAGTAGTTTTGAGCAAAATCAACAATGTAAGGTCAAAAACACATTGTTGGCCAAAATGTGATTCTAGCGCTCTGAAAAGCATTTTGCGCTCATAAAAATAAGACATGTTGATATCTCTGTCAATTTCAATGCAAACGCGTTACTAAGCTCACCACAGGGTTATAGGGCCATTACTCCACCATTTGGAAGTAGTTTTGAGCAAAATCAACAATGTAAGGTCAAAAACACATTGTTGGCCAAAAAGTGATTCTAGCGCTCTGAAAAGCATTTTGCGCTCATAAAAATAAGACATGTTGATATCTCTGTCAATTTCAATGCAAACGTGTTACTAAGCTTACCAAAGGGTTGAAGGGCCAAACTCCACCATTTGGAAGTGATCAAAAAGTGATTCTAACGCTATGAAAAGCATTTTGCGCTCGTAAACAAGAAATGTTGATATCTCTGTCAATTTCAATGCAAACGTGTTACTAAGCTCACCACAGGGTTATAGGGCCATTACTCCACCATTTGGAAGTAGTTTTGAGCAAAATCAACAATGTAAGGTCAAAAACACATTATTGGCCAAAAAGTGATTCTAGCGCTCTGAAAAGCATTTTGCGCTCATAAAAACAAGAAATGTTGATATCTCTGTCAATTTCAATGCAAACGTGTTACTAAGCTCACCGTAGCGTTATAGGGCCAACTCCACCATTTGGAAGTGATCAAAAAGTGATTCTAACGCTCTGAAAAGCATTTTGCGCTCATAAACAAGAAATGTAGATATCTCTGTCAATTTCAATGCAAACGTGTTACTAAGCTCACCACAGGGTTATAGGGCCATTACTCCACCATTTGGAAGTAGTTTTGAGCAAAATCAACAATGTAAGGTCAAAAACACGTTGTTGGCCAAAAGTGATTCTAGCGCTCTGAAAAGCATTTTGCGCTCATAAAAATAAGACATGTTGATATCTCTGTCAATTTCAATGCAAACGTGTTACTAAGCTTACCAAAGGGTTGAAGGGCCAAACTCCACCATTTGGAAGTGATCAAAAAGTGATTCTAGTGCTCTGAAAAGCATTTTGCGCTCATAAAAATAAGACATGTTGATATCTCTGTCAATTTCAATGCAAACGTGTTACTAAGCTTACCAAAGGGTTGAAGGGCCAAACTCCACCATTTGGAAGTGATCAAAAAGTGATTCTAACGCTCTGAAAAGCATTTTGTGCTCGTAAATGTAGTAGTAGACACTCAATGAAGTGCTCATAGCAGCCGGTAGGGGGAACGCTACATAAAGGAGGCAGGTCTCCCCGGTGCTCTCTCTCTCTGCGCTCAATTGCATGCATGACTTCCGGTCCGAAGTGTTGTCTCGCGGCGGAGCGCTTGAGCTGCCGTGCCCCGCTATTAGCGTGCGCTACTCCCGTTGGCCTGCGTTGGTACCGCATGTAGCTGTAGGCTCCTCCCCCTGTTATCGTCAGTGTGCCGCCAATCGAGTCAACAGATGAGGGACGGCTACTGAGCAACCTGAACGGCTGAACCCTGCTGCTTTGTCTTTATATTTCGTCTGTAGTTTCAATTACAGCGCCGTCCGCTGTTGTGTTTACAGCTTTGTCTGTTGTCCTTGTTTATAGCGCTGTTTGTTGTCTGTTGCCTACAGCGTTGCAACAGATTTGGCGTTGTGTTACCACGGCCGGAACCGTTACAGCCATTTTCATAAGTGTGCCTCCTTGGCCATTGGGTTTCTTTTGCTTTGAATATAGTTTGTTTATTTACTTTATTTTCTGTTTTTGAGCAAAGGATATTTTGTTTGGATTGATTGTTTGCCCCGTTTTGGTTTCGTATTAGTTTTGTTTTATTGTGTTTGATTCTTGTCTGTTTTACTTTACAGAGGTCTGTGGTGGTGGCGGTGTCCCTTTTCTTCCTGTGTGCTGTGCTTCCCTGGGATTTGTGTTTGTGTGTGTGATTATCATTTACCCGGGTGATTTATATTATTTGGACCCTTCCCTTCGCTAGCCCCCCCATTCACATCAGCCTCCGTCAGAACAGTTTATTGTGTGATTAGTCCATTGGATTAATTAAATAAAATATATATTGTTAAAACTGTGAACCACGTCTCCTGCCATTAGAGTCAACTTACTTGTGTGTCCTAAATTAAATCTTTGGGTGAAAGTCCCAAGGTGGCGTTGTCTGCAACCTCCTGAACTCGGGCTGTGCTTGGTGTGGTCCCTAACGTGACCTTGCCCCGTGCCCGCTTCTCCCCTCGCCCTGCCACACTTGGCGTTGTCGGCAGGATTCACTCTAATTAGGCAGAGACGTGTGTTCGTTGGTTTGATTTATTTTTTGTTCTAATATTGTTTTCTTTTTGTAGGCATATTGAGCAGTAAAAAAAAAAGACAAAGCAGCAGTGTTCCCAGCGGATCCCCGTGCCGTTTCGGGTGAGGTTCCTCGCTATAGGCCTAGTTTTTTAGTGTAGTGTTTTATCTGGGGAGTAGTGTCAGTTGAGTCATGACTGAAGAGTTGCAGGAACTCAAAGCCTTGATTGCCCAGTTAAAGGCTGACAATGAGCAGCTGCGGCAGGAGCAGGCTGGCCCTAGTGCATCATCTGCTGCTTCTGAGCCATCTATTGCTCCCTCCACTTCTAGTGTCCCTGTATCGGAGAGACTAGTCTTTATACCCCGAGATAGGAAGTGTCCCATCTTTAGGGGGAGGACAGGTATAGGGCTGAGTGAGTGGATAGAAGAGGCAAAAGCATGTATGAGGGCGCGGCATTTATCCTTCTCTGACCGTGCATTTTTTCTCTTCGACCACCTAGAGGGTGAGGCTAAGGAGGAAATAAAGCATCGCTCTTATGCAGACCGAGAGGACCCTGGTAAAATACTTTCCATCTTGCAGGAATTATACGGGTGTACTGAGTCTTATGTCGCTCTGCAGGAAGCATTCTTCTCCAGGAAGCAGCAGGAGGGAGAGACTCTTCAGGAGTTCTCCCTCGCTTTGATGGGTCTCGTGGCTAAGGTGAGACAGCGTGCGCCTACCGGTATGTTAAATACCGAGGCACTTCTGAGAGACCAGTTTGTTGAGCATGTTTTAGAGGGTTCCCTGCGTCGTCAGTTGAAGCAGTTTGTGCGTAACTGGCCTGACTGCACCTTGTTAGAGGTCAGGGCCGAGGCAATCCAGTGGGAGCGTGAAGGTTCACCTGCTCGGATGAGGGCCCGCAGTCATTCACTCCCCTTAGTCTCTGGTGTTCAGTATGGCGTTCAGGGTGGCCATTATGGCCCTGTCCCTTCACCCCCAGTGTCTGAGGTGAGTGAGATGAGGGAGATGCTAAAGCGGCAGCAAGAGCAGCTGAATCAACTCACCGAAAGCATTGCACGCTTGCAGGACTCCAACTGGCGCAGCCGTCCATCTCGTTCAGACCCTGTAATATGCCGGCGTTGTAAGCAGCCTGGCCATTATGCGAGAGAGTGTGACGGCGTGCGTGCTCCTCACTCTCAATCTTTTGCACAACCTCCACCTAATCCCGGGTAGACAGTCTGGCCCCGCTTCGATGTCGGGAAACTAGAGCCCACTGAACTGAAGAGCCACAGTTTGGGTGGGGCGGCTATGGGCTCACAAGCTGGTTTTAGTGTTTTAAATGTTCCTAAGCTGATCTCGTCTTGTCCTCATGTCGATGTGAGCATGGCTGGAGTGATGGTTCCGTGTCTAGTGGATACGGGGTCTATGGTGTCCTGTGTGTCGGAGAGCTTTTTTCATCAGTATTTTGAGCTTTGGGGTCAGGAGCGCCTCCAGTCAAGCCACTGGTTGCAGCTTCGAGCTGCTAATGGTTTAGCTATACCATACATTGGCTACTTAGAGCTTGAGGTACAACTTTGTGGAAAGTTGATGCCAAATTGTGGAGTGTTGGTTGTAAAGGACCCTCCTGGCGGTACGCCTGCTCAAGTGCCTGGTGTTCTGGGTATGAATGTGATTCGCAAATGCTACCAAGAGCTCTTTGGACAGTATGGTGAGGGGTTGTTCGCTCAGTCCTGTGTATCTGGGACTCCATCCCCTGTTGTGCAGGCACTGCAGCAGTGTCGACATGTGGATGCTCAGACCCCTCCGGATAGTTCAGGAAGGGCAAAGGTCAGAGGTAAGGGGGCTTGGCGTATTCCTGGTGGGGTCATGAAGATCGTGGCAGCCACATGTGCTGAGAAGTATCTTGGTTCCACAGTGTTGTTTGAGCCCCCGGCCTCTGGGTTGCCTGCTGGTTTGCTTGCTTCCCCTGCCCTGGTTCAAGTGATCAGGGGAACAGCATACATACCTGTCACCAATGTAGGCTCGACCGACGTTGTGTTGTATGCTCGCACTGTCGTTGGCACACTCGATGCAGTAAATGTCGTGAGCCTTCCTCCAGGTGTCAGTGAGGTGCCATCTTGTGTGGCCATGTTGTCATCTCAGACAGTTGCCCCTACTGTACAGCAGCAGGCAGAGGATGTAGACCTGTCCTCGTTGTCTGCAGAGGAACAGCTCCAGGTGAGGTCTCTGCTGAGACAGTATGCCCCTGTTTTCTCAGCCCATGATGGAGATCTGGGCTGTAACCAGGCTGATCTCCCATGACATCCCGGTGGTTGATGATGCCCCTGTAAGGCAGCGCTATAGGCGTATACCACCATCGGAATACGAGGTCGTGAAAGAACACATCAATCAGCTGCTCTCATCCCAGGTAATCAGGGAAAGTAGTAGTCCCTATGCGTCCCCAATTGTGTTGGTGAGGAAAAAGGATGGCACTCTGCGTATGTGTGTTGACTACAGGCAACTCAATAGCAAGACTAGGAAGGATGCCTTTCCTCTGCCTCGCATTGAGGAGTCACTTGATGCGCTTTCAGGTGCCCGCTGGTTTACCACCCTAGACTTAACCAGTGGCTACAATCAAGTGCCAGTTACTGAGGCAGACAAGCCAAAAACTGCCTTTTGCACCCCGTTTGGTTTGTTTGAATGGAACCGCATGCCCTTTGGTCTTTGTAATGCTCCTGGCACATTTCAGAGGCTCATGCAGCGTATTTTTGGAGACAAACAATGTGAGTCATTACTGTTGTATCTTGATGACATCGTTGTGTTTTCATCGACCGTGGAACAACACCTGGAGCGGTTGCGGGTTGTGCTGGACCGACTCAAAAATGAGGGCCTAAAGGCAAAGCTTAGTAAATGCTCTTTCTTCCAGAAGGAGGTGCATTATTTGGGCCATGTAATATCTAGAGACGGTGTCTCCACGGAGCCCGGCAAGGTTGAGGCAGTCGCTAATTGGCCAATGCCTAAGACTGTCTCTGAGCTGCGGTCTTTTCTTGGCTTTGCCAGCTACTATCGGCGGTTTGTAGAGGGTTTTGCCAAGTTGGCAGCCCCGCTGCATAAGGCTGTGGCAGAGTTTGGGAGCACAAAGACGGGTAAGAAGTCCAAACATGGTGTCATCGAGCAGTGGACTGACGAGTGTGAACAAGGTTTTAAAGCGTTGAAGGCAAGGCTCACTACTGCACCAGTATTGGCCTATGCAGATTTTACCCTCCCTTTTATCCTGGAGGTGGATGCGAGCCATGGTGGCTTGGGGGCAGTGCTCTCACAGGAACAAGCAGGAAAGGTGCGGCCGATAGCTTATGCTAGCCGCGGCTTGAGACCAACAGAAAGGAACATGACCAATTATAGTTCCATGAAACTTGAGTTCCTGGCCCTTAAGTGGGCCATGACTGAAAAGTTTCGAGAGTACCTGTTGGGTCATAAGTGTATTGTCTATACAGACAATAACCCTTTGAGTCATTTAACTTCTGCTAAACTGTGTGCAGCTGAGCAGCGATGGGCAGCCCAGCGGGCGTCCTTCGACTTCGACATTAAGTATCGGTCAGGGAGGAGTAACCAGAATGCCGACGCGCTGTCTCGCCAATGCCCACCTGGTCCTCAGGATATTGAGGCTATGCTCCCTGGTACTGCCATGCCCAAGCCTCTGCAACAAGCCCTGGCACTGAGAGAGGATGAGGTAATCCAAGCTACCATTGTAGCCCTGCCACAGCACACCACCCCTGAGATCTGTACCCTTCAGCAGGCTGACCCGGTGATTTTAGAGTTTATGCCGTTTTTTGAGAGAAAGCAGCGTCCTAGCCACGAGGAGCGGGCACAACTGTCACAGTCTGCACTGATTCTGCTCCGTCAGTGGGATCGCCTGGTCGAGAGGGACGGGGTCCTGTACCGCCAGGTGTTCCGCTCTGACGGTGCGGTGCCCACTTTTCAGTTGTTGTTGCCCGAGGCTCTCACCAGCGAGGTTTTAAACCAGGTCCATCAGGAGCATGGTCATCAGGGAGTGGAGCGCACTTTGGCGCTGCTGCGGTCCCGGTGCTATTGGCCAGGCATGTCCTCTGATGTGGCTCAATGGTGTCAGGCATGTGAGAGGTGTCAAGTCGCCAAAGATGTCCACCCAACAGCTAACAGCTATATGGGCCATCTGTTGGCATCGCGTCCTAATGAAATCGTTGCCATCGACTACACTACCCTTGAGCCTGCACAGAATGGTGTCAAAAATGTCTTGGTAATGACAGATGTTTTTAGTAAATACACCATAGCTGTTCCTACTCGGGATCAGCGTGCAACCACAGTGGCCAAGGTCCTTGTATCAGAATGGTTTTATAAATTTGGTGTCCCGTCTCGGTTACATTCCGACCAGGGCCGTAACTTTGAGAGCTCGCTCATACAGCAACTTTGCAGCTTGTATGGTATTGCGAAATCGCGCACCACACCCTACCATCCTGAGGGGAATGGTCAGTGTGAACGGTTCAACAGGACACTCCACAATCTGTTGCGTACACTGCCTGTCTCCCGAAAGAGGGACTGGACTTCATGTTTGCCTCAGGTCCTTTATTTTTATAATACCACCCCCCATCAGGCTACCGGAGAGTGTCCGTTTCTTCTGATGTTCGGCCAGGAACCTCGACTGCCACTCGACTTTTTATTGGGTAGAGTTGAGAACCCAGTTAAAGGGACTCTGACCTTTGTTGCATTTGAGAATTACAGCACATTCAAATCATCCCGCCTTCCTCCAATGCCCCACCCCCTAAGCGTACAAAACTAAGCGTTATTTTGAGTACTGTACTGTAATAGTGAGTACTGTAACGACCTCGCCGGTGACATAATGATGTCGAGTCATTAGTAGTTGAAGGTAGTTTTAATGAACCAAAACCAGGTCACTGAAACCCGTAACATTGTAACCAACGGCAGAAAACCGACACAAAACAAACCCCAGTTACCCCCGGCAACCCCCAACACGGTCTCACTCGCGTGCAGGCCCCCACCCTCCTGTTCTTCCAAGGCCCTCCCCCAGCTGACCTAATGATTCGCCCCCACGCTGATTGACAAGAAGAACATTACAATACATACACATAGAACAACTGGCATAGCGGACAACGAAATATAATGTAACACATAACACACAAACTATTTAACTGTCCCAGGGTCGCTACAGTACAAAAGTTCTAGACTCCCATGGGTTATGTTTAGACTCCCATGGGTTATGTTTAGACTCCCAGGGGTCATAATATCTACCAGGGGTCTAGTAAACAAGAAGTCCGAAGAAGACGCGTCTGAGTCCGAAATGGGTCCCGTAATAAGACTGAGTGGTGCGGTTGGGTGCCAACGTTCTGGAGGTCTTCCTGTAGCTCCAGAGTAGCGGGACAACGTCGCGTCTGAGTCCGAAATGGGTCCCGTAATCGGACTGAGTGGTGCGGTTGGGTGCCAACGTTCTGGAGGTCTTCCTGTAGCTCCAGAGTAGCGGGACAACGTCGCGTCTGAGTCCGAAATGGGTCCCGTAATCGGACTGAGTGGTGCGGTTGGGTGCCAACGGTCTGGAGGTCTTCCAGTAGCTCCAGAGTAGCGGGACAACGTCGCGTCTGAGTCCGAAATGGGTCCCCTAATCGGACTGAGTGGTGCGGTTGGTTGCCAACGGTCTGGAGGTCCTGAGAATCATCCAGGGGAGCGGGACCACTTGGCTTCTGAGGCCGAATCGGGTCCCCTTGTCGGACTGAATGGTGCAGTTGGTGGCCAACAGTCTGGAGGTCTTCCTGAGGCTCCAGAGGAGGGTAACTCTGTGAGTCTGAGTCCGAGATGAGTCCCCTAATCGGACTGAATGGTGCAGTTTCAGTACGCCGTGGACCACTTTGGTCTGCCATCGTCAGTCGCTACGGTCGCTACTCGCTACTGTCTGCCGTGGAATCAAAACAAACCCTCTAGTTGAGGACGCGCCTTGATGACGCGGGCCCGAATGCACCACAAGAAGCAGACGGAAAACCTTATATATCCATGCAGCAAACAGACAGGTCTGTCGGCCAATAAGGTCATTCGGTCCGAAGAATTTTATTGGTTGAAGTTTTCACTAAATATTATGAGAGTAAAATAAATGTTTGTTTTTACTCCTGGTGGGTCTGTCTTGCATATTAGAGTGTTATTACCTTATTAATACCAATTTAACCTTATCCAAAAAAAGTGTAAAAATGCAACAAAGGTAAGAGTCCCTTTAATGGTTCTGTCCATGAATGGGTCCAGGAACACCAGGCTCGACTACAGGTGGCATTCGAAGGTGCAAGGGAGCGCTTGCAACACGCTGCAGGCCGCCGAAAGCGAGCCCATGACCAGCATGTCAAAGAGCTATTGCTCAGGGAAGGGCAGTTGGTATTTCTGCGTGATTTTACTGCACGAGGGCCTCACAAGATTCGGGATCGGTGGAGCTCCATGAAGTACAGAGTGTTGAGAGCACCTGCAGAAGGTGGCTCTGTATATACTATCGTGCCAGTGGACAACCCGACTAAGATCAGGCAAGTCCACCGCAAAATGCTGAAAGCTGTGGTTGGAGTGGACCCACCTGGATGTGCCCCCCCTCATGACTCACCATCTGTGGAGGAACCAGTTGCTGAGAATGATGACTCATTTGAGTACGATCTGCTGGTCCTCAGGCCACAGCCCCCAGTGGCCTCTGCAGTCAGGCATGACACCAGCTTAACTGCTGTGACTCAGGCCCGCCCCCAAAGGCCAGTTCTTCCATCTGACCCCGACCCCCAAGTCGGCGTCCCTTTGTCGGCACCACGTACTGGAGCACGGAACTTGGACGCTGCCCCTCCAGTCAGTTGTCCCGGTCCTAGTGACCTCGCCCCACGCCGGACCATGCGCTCAACTGCTGGTCACCACTCCAATGTCCATCATGTTCCACGGCCAACTGGACAGGTAGAGGCTGCGGGTCCCCCTGCACCAGTTTCCCATGCAGTGTCTGCTTTATTTAGACCCTGGTCCTAGCTCGTGTTCCTTGCTTTTTGTCCATCGCCGGGACGACGATGCAAGAAGCGGGGGTAGAATGTAGTAGTAGACACTCAATGAAGTGCGCATAGCAGCCGGTAGGGGGAACGCTACATAAAGGAGGCAGATCTCCCCGGTGCTCTCTCTCTCTGCGCTCAATTGCATGCATGACTTCCGGTCCGAAGTGTTGTCTCGCGGCGGAGCGCTTGAGCTGCCGTGCCCCGCTATTAGCGTGCGCTACTCCCGTTGGCCTGCGTTGGTACCGCATGTAGCTGTAGGCTCCTCCCCCTGTTATCGTCAGTGTGCCGCCAATCGAGTCAACAGATGAGGGACGGCTACTGAGCAACCTGAACGGCTGAACCCTGCTGCTTTGTCTTTATATTTCGTCTGCAGTTTCAATTACAGCGCCGTCCGCTGTTGTGTTTACAGCTTTGTCTGTTGTCCTTGTTTATAGCGCTGTTTGTTGTCTGTTGCCTACAGCGTTGCAACAGATTTGGCGTTGTGTTACCACGGCCGGAACCGTTACAGCCATTTTCATAAGTGTGCCTCCTTGGCCATTGGGTTTCTTTTGCTTTGAATATAGTTTGTTTATTTACTTTCTTTTCTGTTTTTGAGCAAAGGATATTTTGTTTGGATTGATTGTTTGCCCCGTTTTGGTTTCGTATTAGTTTTGTTTTATTGTGTTTGATTCTTGTCTGTTTTACTTTACAGAGGTCTGTGGTGGTGGCGGTGTCCCTTTTCTTCCTGTGTGCTGTGCTTCCCTGGGATTTGTGTTTGTGTGTGTGATTATCATTTACCCGGGTGATTTATATTATTTGGACCCTTCCCTTCGCTAGCCCCCCCATTCACATCAGCCTCCGTCAGAACAGTTTATTGTGTGATTAGTCCATTGGATTAATAAAATAAAATATATATTGTTAAAACTGTGAACCACGTCTCCTGCCATTAGAGTCAACTTACTTGTGTGTCCTAAATTAAATCTTTGGGTGAAAGTCCCAAGGTGGCGTTGTCTGCAACCTCCTGAACTCGGGCTGTGCTTGGTGTGGTCCCTAACGTGACCTTGCCCCGCGCCCGCTTCTCCCCTCGCCCTGCCACATAAACAAGAAATGTTGATATCTCTGTCAATTTCAATGCAAACGTGTTACAAAGCTCACCGTAGCGTTATAGGGCCAACTCCACCATTTGGAAGTGATCAAAAAGTGATTCTAACGCTCTGAAAAGCATTTTGCGCTCATAAACAAGAAATGTAGATATCTCTGTCAATTTCAATGCAAACGTGTTACTAAGCTCACCACAGGGTTATAGGGACATTACTCCACCATTTGGAAGTAGTTTTGAGCAAAATCAACAATGTAAGGTCAAAAACACATTGTTGGCCAAAAAGTGATTCTAGCGCTCTGAAAAGCATTTTGCGCTCATAAAAATAAGACATGTTGATATCTCTGTCAATTTCAATGCAAACCCGTTACTAAGCTCACCACAGGGTTATAGGGCCATTACTCCACCATTTGGAAGTAGTTTTGAGCAAAATCAACAATGTAAGGTCAAAAACACATTGTTGGCCAAAAAGTGATTCTAGCGCTCTGAAAAGCATTTTGCGCTCATAAAAATAAGACATGTTGATATCTCTGTCAATTTCAATGCAAACGTGTTACTAAGCTTACCAAAGGGTTGAAGGGCCAAACTCCACCATTTGGAAGTGATCAAAAAGTGATTCTAACGCTCTGAAAAGCATTTTGCGCTCGTAAACAAGAAATGTAGATATCTCTGTCAATTTCAATGCAAACGTGTTACTAAGCTCACCGTAGCGTTATAGGGCCAACTCCACCATTTGGAAGTGATCAAAAAGTGATTCTAACGCTCTGAAAAGCATTTTGCGCTCATAAACAAGAAATGTAGATATCTCTGTCAATTTCAATGCAAACGTGTTACTAAGCTCACCACAGGGTTATAGGGCCATTACTCCACCATTTGGAAGTAGTTTTGAGCAAAATCAACAATGTAAGGTCAAAAACACATTGTTGGCCAAAAAGTGATTCTAGCGCTCTGAAAAGCATTTTGCGCTCATAAAAATAAGACATGTTGATATCTCTGTCAATTTCAATGCAAACGTGTTACTAAGCTTACCAAAGGGTTGAAGGGCCAAACTCCACCATTTGGAAGTGATCAAAAAGTGATTCTAACGCTCTGAAAAGCATTTTGCGCTCGTAAACAAGAAATGTAGATATCTCTGTCAATTTCAATGCAAACGTGTTACTAAGCTCACCGTAGCGTTATAGGGCCAACTCCACCATTTGGAAGTGATCAAAAAGTGATTCTAACGCTCTGAAAAGCATTTTGCGCTCATAAACAAGAAATGTAGATATCTCTGTCAATTTCAATGCAAACGTGTTACTAAGCTCACCACAGGGTTATAGGGACATTACTCCACCATTTGGAAGTAGTTTTGAGCAAAATCAACAATGTAAGGTCAAAAACACATTGTTGGCCAAAATGTGATTCTAGCGCTCTGAAAAGCATTTTGCGCTCATAAAAATAAGACATGTTGATATCTCTGTCAATTTCAATGCAAACGCGTTACTAAGCTCACCACAGGGTTATAGGGCCATTACTCCACCATTTGGAAGTAGTTTTGAGCAAAATCAACAATGTAAGGTCAAAAACACATTGTTGGCCAAAAAGTGATTCTAGCGCTCTGAAAAGCATTTTGCGCTCATAAAAATAAGACATGTTGATATCTCTGTCAATTTCAATGCAAACGTGTTACTAAGCTTACCAAAGGGTTGAAGGGCCAAACTCCACCATTTGGAAGTGATCAAAAAGTGATTCTAACGCTATGAAAAGCATTTTGCGCTCGTAAACAAGAAATGTTGATATCTCTGTCAATTTCAATGCAAACGTGTTACTAAGCTCACCACAGGGTTATAGGGCCATTACTCCACCATTTGGAAGTAGTTTTGAGCAAAATCAACAATGTAAGGTCAAAAACACATTATTGGCCAAAAAGTGATTCTAGCGCTCTGAAAAGCATTTTGCGCTCATAAAAACAAGAAATGTTGATATCTCTGTCAATTTCAATGCAAACGTGTTACTAAGCTCACCGTAGCGTTATAGGGCCAACTCCACCATTTGGAAGTGATCAAAAAGTGATTCTAACGCTCTGAAAAGCATTTTGCGCTCATAAACAAGAAATGTAGATATCTCTGTCAATTTCAATGCAAACGTGTTACTAAGCTCACCACAGGGTTATAGGGCCATTACTCCACCATTTGGAAGTAGTTTTGAGCAAAATCAACAATGTAAGGTCAAAAACACGTTGTTGGCCAAAAAGTGATTCTAGCGCTCTGAAAAGCATTTTGCGCTCATAAAAATAAGACATGTTGATATCTCTGTCAATTTCAATGCAAACGTGTTACTAAGCTTACCAAAGGGTTGAAGGGCCAAACTCCACCATTTGGAAGTGATCAAAAAGTGATTCTAGTGCTCTGAAAAGCATTTTGCGCTCATAAAAATAAGACATGTTGATATCTCTGTCAATTTCAATGCAAACGTGTTACTAAGCTTGGTGGAGGGCCAAACTCCACCATTTGGAAGTGATCAAAAAGTGATTCTAACGCTCTGAAAAGCATTTTGTGCTCGTAAATGTAGTAGTAGACACTCAATGAAGTGCTCATAGCAGCCGGTAGGGGGAACGCTACATAAAGGAGGCAGGTCTCCCCGGTGCTCTCTCTCTCTGCGCTCAATTGCATGCATGACTTCCGGTCCGAAGTGTTGTCTCGCGGCGGAGCGCTTGAGCTGCCGTGCCCCGCTATTAGCGTGCGCTACTCCCGTTGGCCTGCGTTGGTACCGCATGTAGCTGTAGGCTCCTCCCCCTGTTATCGTCAGTGTGCCGCCAATCGAGTCAACAGATGAGGGACGGCTACTGAGCAACCTGAACGGCTGAACCCTGCTGCTTTGTCTTTATATTTCGTCTGCAGTTTCAATTACAGCGCCGTCCGCTGTTGTGTTTACAGCTTTGTCTGTTGTCCTTGTTTATAGCGCTGTTTGTTGTCTGTTGCCTACAGCGTTGCAACAGATTTGGCGTTGTGTTACCACGGCCGGAACCGTTACAGCCATTTTCATAAGTGTGCCTCCTTGGCCATTGGGTTTCTTTTGCTTTGAATATAGTTTGTTTATTTACTTTCTTTTCTGTTTTTGAGCAAAGGATATTTTGTTTGGATTGATTGTTTGCCCCGTTTTGGTTTCGTATTAGTTTTGTTTTATTGTGTTTGATTCTTGTCTGTTTTACTTTACAGAGGTCTGTGGTGGTGGCGGTGTCCCTTTTCTTCCTGTGTGCTGTGCTTCCCTGGGATTTGTGTTTGTGTGTGTGATTATCATTTACCCGGGTGATTTATATTATTTGGACCCTTCCCTTCGCTAGCCCCCCCATTCACATCAGCCTCCGTCAGAACAGTTTATTGTGTGATTAGTCCATTGGATTAATTAAATAAAATATATATTGTTAAAACTGTGAACCACGTCTCCTGCCATTAGAGTCAACTTACTTGTGTGTCCTAAATTAAATCTTTGGGTGAAAGTCCCAAGGTGGCGTTGTCTGCAACCTCCTGAACTCGGGCTGTGCTTGGTGTGGTCCCTAACGTGACCTTGCCCCGTGCCCGCTTCTCCCCTCGCCCTGCCACACTTGGCGTTGTCGGCAGGATTCACTCTAATTAGGCAGAGACGTGTGTTCGTTGGTTTGATTTATTTTTTGTTCTAATATTGTTTTCTTTTTGTAGGCATATTGAGCAGTAAAAAAAAAAAGACAAAGCAGCAGTGTTCCCAGCGGATCCCCGTGCCGTTTCGGGTGAGGTTCCTCGCTATAGGCCTAGTTTTTTAGTGTAGTGTTTTATCTGGGGAGTAGTGTCAGTTGAGTCATGACTGAAGAGTTGCAGGAACTCAAAGCCTTGATTGCCCAGTTAAAGGCTGACAATGAGCAGCTGCGGCAGGAGCAGGCTGGCCCTAGTGCATCATCTGCTGCTTCTGAGCCATCTATTGCTCCCTCCACTTCTAGTGTCCCTGTATCGGAGAGACTAGTCTTTATACCCCGAGATAGGAAGTGTCCCATCTTTAGGGGGAGGACAGGTATAGGGCTGAGTGAGTGGATAGAAGAGGCAAAAGCATGTATGAGGGCGCGGCATTTATCCTTCTCTGACCGTGCATTTTTTCTCTTCGACCACCTAGAGGGTGAGGCTAAGGAGGAAATAAAGCATCGCTCTTATGCAGACCGAGAGGACCCTGGTAAAATACTTTCCATCTTGCAGGAATTATACGGGTGTACTGAGTCTTATGTCGCTCTGCAGGAAGCATTCTTCTCCAGGAAGCAGCAGGAGGGAGAGACTCTTCAGGAGTTCTCCCTCGCTTTGATGGGTCTCGTGGCTAAGGTGAGACAGCGTGCGCCTACCGGTATGTTAAATACCGAGGCACTTCTGAGAGACCAGTTTGTTGAGCATGTTTTAGAGGGTTCCCTGCGTCGTCAGTTGAAGCAGTTTGTGCGTAACTGGCCTGACTGCACCTTGTTAGAGGTCAGGGCCGAGGCAATCCAGTGGGAGCGTGAAGGTTCACCTGCTCGGATGAGGGCCCGCAGTCATTCACTCCCCTTAGTCTCTGGTGTTCAGTATGGCGTTCAGGGTGGCCATTATGGCCCTGTCCCTTCACCCCCAGTGTCTGAGGTGAGTGAGATGAGGGAGATGCTAAAGCGGCAGCAAGAGCAGCTGAATCAACTCACCGAAAGCATTGCACGCTTGCAGGACTCCAACTGGCGCAGCCGTCCATCTCGTTCAGACCCTGTAATATGCCGGCGTTGTAAGCAGCCTGGCCATTATGCGAGAGAGTGTGACGGCGTGCGTGCTCCTCACTCTCAATCTTTTGCACAACCTCCACCTAATCCCGGGTAGACAGTCTGGCCCCGCTTCGATGTCGGGAAACTAGAGCCCACTGAACTGAAGAGCCACAGTTTGGGTGGGGCGGCTATGGGCTCACAAGCTGGTTTTAGTGTTTTAAATGTTCCTAAGCTGATCTCGTCTTGTCCTCATGTCGATGTGAGCATGGCTGGAGTGATGGTTCCGTGTCTAGTGGATACGGGGTCTATGGTGTCCTGTGTGTCGGAGAGCTTTTTTCATCAGTATTTTGAGCTTTGGGGTCAGGAGCGCCTCCAGTCAAGCCACTGGTTGCAGCTTCGAGCTGCTAATGGTTTAGCTATACCATACATTGGCTACTTAGAGCTTGAGGTACAACTTTGTGGAAAGTTGATGCCAAATTGTGGAGTGTTGGTTGTAAAGGACCCTCCTGGCGGTACGCCTGCTCAAGTGCCTGGTGTTCTGGGTATGAATGTGATTCGCAAATGCTACCAAGAGCTCTTTGGACAGTATGGTGAGGGGTTGTTCGCTCAGTCCTGTGTATCTGGGACTCCATCCCCTGTTGTGCAGGCACTGCAGCAGTGTCGACATGTGGATGCTCAGACCCCTCCGGATAGTTCAGGAAGGGCAAAGGTCAGAGGTAAGGGGGCTTGGCGTATTCCTGGTGGGGTCATGAAGATCGTGGCAGCCACATGTGCTGAGAAGTATCTTGGTTCCACAGTGTTGTTTGAGCCCCCGGCCTCTGGGTTGCCTGCTGGTTTGCTTGCTTCCCCTGCCCTGGTTCAAGTGATCAGGGGAACAGCATACATACCTGTCACCAATGTAGGCTCGACCGACGTTGTGTTGTATGCTCGCACTGTCGTTGGCACACTCGATGCAGTAAATGTCGTGAGCCTTCCTCCAGGTGTCAGTGAGGTGCCATCTTGTGTGGCCATGTTGTCATCTCAGACAGTTGCCCCTACTGTACAGCAGCAGGCAGAGGATGTAGACCTGTCCTCGTTGTCTGCAGAGGAACAGCTCCAGGTGAGGTCTCTGCTGAGACAGTATGCCCCTGTTTTCTCAGCCCATGATGGAGATCTGGGCTGTAACCAGGCTGATCTCCCATGACATCCCGGTGGTTGATGATGCCCCTGTAAGGCAGCGCTATAGGCGTATACCACCATCGGAATACGAGGTCGTGAAAGAACACATCAATCAGCTGCTCTCATCCCAGGTAATCAGGGAAAGTAGTAGTCCCTATGCGTCCCCAATTGTGTTGGTGAGGAAAAAGGATGGCACTCTGCGTATGTGTGTTGACTACAGGCAACTCAATAGCAAGACTAGGAAGGATGCCTTTCCTCTGCCTCGCATTGAGGAGTCACTTGATGCGCTTTCAGGTGCCCGCTGGTTTACCACCCTAGACTTAACCAGTGGCTACAATCAAGTGCCAGTTACTGAGGCAGACAAGCCAAAAACTGCCTTTTGCACCCCGTTTGGTTTGTTTGAATGGAACCGCATGCCCTTTGGTCTTTGTAATGCTCCTGGCACATTTCAGAGGCTCATGCAGCGTATTTTTGGAGACAAACAATGCGAGTCATTACTGTTGTATCTTGATGACATCGTTGTGTTTTCATCGACCGTGGAACAACACCTGGAGCGGTTGCGGGTTGTGCTGGACCGACTCAAAAATGAGGGCCTAAAGGCAAAGCTTAGTAAATGCTCTTTCTTCCAGAAGGAGGTGCATTATTTGGGCCATGTAATATCTAGAGACGGTGTCTCCACGGAGCCCGGCAAGGTTGAGGCAGTCGCTAATTGGCCAATGCCTAAGACTGTCTCTGAGCTGCGGTCTTTTCTTGGCTTTGCCAGCTACTATCGGCGGTTTGTAGAGGGTTTTGCCAAGTTGGCAGCCCCGCTGCATAAGGCTGTGGCAGAGTTTGGGAGCACAAAGACGGGTAAGAAGTCCAAACATGGTGTCATCGAGCAGTGGACTGACGAGTGTGAACAAGGTTTTAAAGCGTTGAAGGCAAGGCTCACTACTGCACCAGTATTGGCCTATGCAGATTTTACCCTCCCTTTTATCCTGGAGGTGGATGCGAGCCATGGTGGCTTGGGGGCAGTGCTCTCACAGGAACAAGCAGGAAAGGTGCGGCCGATAGCTTATGCTAGCCGCGGCTTGAGACCAACAGAAAGGAACATGACCAATTATAGTTCCATGAAACTTGAGTTCCTGGCCCTTAAGTGGGCCATGACTGAAAAGTTTCGAGAGTACCTGTTGGGTCATAAGTGTATTGTCTATACAGACAATAACCCTTTGAGTCATTTAACTTCTGCTAAACTGTGTGCAGCTGAGCAGCGATGGGCAGCCCAGCGGGCGTCCTTCGACTTCGACATTAAGTATCGGTCAGGGAGGAGTAACCAGAATGCCGACGCGCTGTCTCGCCAATGCCCACCTGGTCCTCAGGATATTGAGGCTATGCTCCCTGGTACTGCCATGCCCAAGCCTCTGCAACAAGCCCTGGCACTGAGAGAGGATGAGGTAATCCAAGCTACCATTGTAGCCCTGCCACAGCACACCACCCCTGAGATCTGTACCCTTCAGCAGGCTGACCCGGTGATTTTAGAGTTTATGCCGTTTTTTGAGAGAAAGCAGCGTCCTAGCCACGAGGAGCGGGCACAACTGTCACAGTCTGCACTGATTCTGCTCCGTCAGTGGGATCGCCTGGTCGAGAGGGACGGGGTCCTGTACCGCCAGGTGTTCCGCTCTGACGGTGCGGTGCCCACTTTTCAGTTGTTGTTGCCCGAGGCTCTCACCAGCGAGGTTTTAAACCAGGTCCATCAGGAGCATGGTCATCAGGGAGTGGAGCGCACTTTGGCGCTGCTGCGGTCCCGGTGCTATTGGCCAGGCATGTCCTCTGATGTGGCTCAATGGTGTCAGGCATGTGAGAGGTGTCAAGTCGCCAAAGATGTCCACCCAACAGCTAACAGCTATATGGGCCATCTGTTGGCATCGCGTCCTAATGAAATCGTTGCCATCGACTACACTACCCTTGAGCCTGCACAGAATGGTGTCGAAAATGTCTTGGTAATGACAGATGTTTTTAGTAAATACACCATAGCTGTTCCTACTCGGGATCAGCGTGCAACCACAGTGGCCAAGGTCCTTGTATCAGAATGGTTTTATAAATTTGGTGTCCCGTCTCGGTTACATTCCGACCAGGGCCGTAACTTTGAGAGCTCGCTCATACAGCAACTTTGCAGCTTGTATGGTATTGCGAAATCGCGCACCACACCCTACCATCCTGAGGGGAATGGTCAGTGTGAACGGTTCAACAGGACACTCCACAATCTGTTGCGTACACTGCCTGTCTCCCGAAAGAGGGACTGGACTTCATGTTTGCCTCAGGTCCTTTATTTTTATAATACCACCCCCCATCAGGCTACCGGAGAGTGTCCGTTTCTTCTGATGTTCGGCCAGGAACCTCGACTGCCACTCGACTTTTTATTGGGTAGAGTTGAGAACCCAGTTAAAGGGACTCTGACCTTTGTTGCATTTGAGAATTACAGCACATTCAAATCATCCCGCCTTCCTCCAATGCCCCACCCCCTAAGCGTACAAAACTAAGCGTTATTTTGAGTACTGTACTGTAATAGTGAGTACTGTAACGACCTCGCCGGTGACATAATGATGTCGAGTCATTAGTAGTTGAAGGTAGTTTTAATGAACCAAAACCAGGTCACTGAAACCCGTAACATTGTAACCAACGGCAGAAAACCGACACAAAACAAACCCCAGTTACCCCCGGCAACCCCCAACACGGTCTCACTCGCGTGCAGGCCCCCACCCTCCTGTTCTTCCAAGGCCCTCCCCCAGCTGACCTAATGATTCGCCCCCACGCTGATTGACAAGAAGAACATTACAATACATACACATAGAACAACTGGCATAGCGGACAACGAAATATAATGTAACACATAACACACAAACTATTTAACTGTCCCAGGGTCGCTACAGTACAAAAGTTCTAGACTCCCATGGGTTATGTTTAGACTCCCATGGGTTATGTTTAGACTCCCAGGGGTCATAATATCTACCAGGGGTCTAGTAAACAAGAAGTCCGAAGAAGACGCGTCTGAGTCCGAAATGGGTCCCGTAATAAGACTGAGTGGTGCGGTTGGGTGCCAACGTTCTGGAGGTCTTCCTGTAGCTCCAGAGTAGCGGGACAACGTCGCGTCTGAGTCCGAAATGGGTCCCGTAATCGGACTGAGTGGTGCGGTTGGGTGCCAACGTTCTGGAGGTCTTCCTGTAGCTCCAGAGTAGCGGGACAACGTCGCGTCTGAGTCCGAAATGGGTCCCGTAATCGGACTGAGTGGTGCGGTTGGGTGCCAACGGTCTGGAGGTCTTCCAGTAGCTCCAGAGTAGCGGGACAACGTCGCGTCTGAGTCCGAAATGGGTCCCCTAATCGGACTGAGTGGTGCGGTTGGTTGCCAACGGTCTGGAGGTCCTGAGAATCATCCAGGGGAGCGGGACCACTTGGCTTCTGAGGCCGAATCGGGTCCCCTTGTCGGACTGAATGGTGCAGTTGGTGGCCAACAGTCTGGAGGTCTTCCTGAGGCTCCAGAGGAGGGTAACTCTGTGAGTCTGAGTCCGAGATGAGTCCCCTAATCGGACTGAATGGTGCAGTTTCAGTACGCCGTGGACCACTTTGGTCTGCCATCGTCAGTCGCTACGGTCGCTACTCGCTACTGTCTGCCGTGGAATCAAAACAAACCCTCTAGTTGAGGACGCGCCTTGATGACGCGGGCCCGAATGCACCACAAGAAGCAGACGGAAAACCTTATATATCCATGCAGCAAACAGACAGGTCTGTCGGCCAATAAGGTCATTCGGTCCGAAGAATTTTATTGGTTGAAGTTTTCACTAAATATTATGAGAGTAAAATAAATGTTTGTTTTTACTCCTGGTGGGTCTGTCTTGCATATTAGAGTGTTATTACCTTATTAATACCAATTTAACCTTATCCAAAAAAAGTGTAAAAATGCAACAAAGGTAAGAGTCCCTTTAATGGTTCTGTCCATGAATGGGTCCAGGAACACCAGGCTCGACTACAGGTGGCATTCGAAGGTGCAAGGGAGCGCTTGCAACACGCTGCAGGCCGCCGAAAGCGAGCCCATGACCAGCATGTCAAAGAGCTATTGCTCAGGGAAGGGCAGTTGGTATTTCTGCGTGATTTTACTGCACGAGGGCCTCACAAGATTCGGGATCGGTGGAGCTCCATGAAGTACAGAGTGTTGAGAGCACCTGCAGAAGGTGGCTCTGTATATACTATCGTGCCAGTGGACAACCCGACTAAGATCAGGCAAGTCCACCGCAAAATGCTGAAAGCTGTGGTTGGAGTGGACCCACCTGGATGTGCCCCCCCTCATGACTCACCATCTGTGGAGGAACCAGTTGCTGAGAATGATGACTCATTTGAGTACGATCTGCTGGTCCTCAGGCCACAGCCCCCAGTGGCCTCTGCAGTCAGGCATGACACCAGCTTAACTGCTGTGACTCAGGCCCGCCCCCAAAGGCCAGTTCTTCCATCTGACCCCGACCCCCAAGTCGGCGTCCCTTTGTCGGCACCACGTACTGGAGCACGGAACTTGGACGCTGCCCCTCCAGTCAGTTGTCCCGGTCCTAGTGACCTCGCCCCACGCCGGACCATGCGCTCAACTGCTGGTCACCACTCCAATGTCCATCATGTTCCACGGCCAACTGGACAGGTAGAGGCTGCGGGTCCCCCTGCACCAGTTTCCCATGCAGTGTCTGCTTTATTTAGACCCTGGTCCTAGCTCGTGTTCCTTGCTTTTTGTCCATCGCCGGGACGACGATGCAAGAAGCGGGGGTAGAATGTAGTAGTAGACACTCAATGAAGTGCGCATAGCAGCCGGTAGGGGGAACGCTACATAAAGGAGGCAGATCTCCCCGGTGCTCTCTCTCTCTGCGCTCAATTGCATGCATGACTTCCGGTCCGAAGTGTTGTCTCGCGGCGGAGCGCTTGAGCTGCCGTGCCCCGCTATTAGCGTGCGCTACTCCCGTTGGCCTGCGTTGGTACCGCATGTAGCTGTAGGCTCCTCCCCCTGTTATCGTCAGTGTGCCGCCAATCGAGTCAACAGATGAGGGACGGCTACTGAGCAACCTGAACGGCTGAACCCTGCTGCTTTGTCTTTATATTTCGTCTGCAGTTTCAATTACAGCGCCGTCCGCTGTTGTGTTTACAGCTTTGTCTGTTGTCCTTGTTTATAGCGCTGTTTGTTGTCTGTTGCCTACAGCGTTGCAACAGATTTGGCGTTGTGTTACCACGGCCGGAACCGTTACAGCCATTTTCATAAGTGTGCCTCCTTGGCCATTGGGTTTCTTTTGCTTTGAATATAGTTTGTTTATTTACTTTCTTTTCTGTTTTTGAGCAAAGGATATTTTGTTTGGATTGATTGTTTGCCCCGTTTTGGTTTCGTATTAGTTTTGTTTTATTGTGTTTGATTCTTGTCTGTTTTACTTTACAGAGGTCTGTGGTGGTGGCGGTGTCCCTTTTCTTCCTGTGTGCTGTGCTTCCCTGGGATTTGTGTTTGTGTGTGTGATTATCATTTACCCGGGTGATTTATATTATTTGGACCCTTCCCTTCGCTAGCCCCCCCATTCACATCAGCCTCCGTCAGAACAGTTTATTGTGTGATTAGTCCATTGGATTAATAAAATAAAATATATATTGTTAAAACTGTGAACCACGTCTCCTGCCATTAGAGTCAACTTACTTGTGTGTCCTAAATTAAATCTTTGGGTGAAAGTCCCAAGGTGGCGTTGTCTGCAACCTCCTGAACTCGGGCTGTGCTTGGTGTGGTCCCTAACGTGACCTTGCCCCGCGCCCGCTTCTCCCCTCGCCCTGCCACATAAACAAGAAATGTTGATATCTCTGTCAATTTCAATGCAAACGTGTTACAAAGCTCACCGTAGCGTTATAGGGCCAACTCCACCATTTGGAAGTGATCAAAAAGTGATTCTAACGCTCTGAAAAGCATTTTGCGCTCATAAACAAGAAATGTAGATATCTCTGTCAATTTCAATGCAAACGTGTTACTAAGCTCACCACAGGGTTATAGGGACATTACTCCACCATTTGGAAGTAGTTTTGGGCAAAATCAACAATGTAAGGTCAAAAACACATTGTTGGCCAAAAAGTGATTCTAGCGCTCTGAAAAGCATTTTGCGCTCATAAAAATAAGACATGTTGATATCTCTGTCAATTTCAATGCAAACGTGTTACTAAGCTTACCAAAGGGTTGAAGGGCCAAACTCCACCATTTGGAAGTGATCAAAAAGTGATTCTAACGCTCTGAAAAGCATTTTGCGCTCGTAAACAAGAAATGTAGATATCTCTGTCAATTTCAATGCAAACGTGTTACTAAGCTCACCGTAGCGTTATAGGGCCAACTCCACCATTTGGAAGTGATCAAAAAGTGATTCTAACGCTCTGAAAAGCATTTTGCGCTCATAAACAAGAAATGTAGATATCTCTGTCAATTTCAATGCAAACGTGTTACTAAGCTCACCACAGGGTTATAGGGACATTACTCCACCATTTGGAAGTAGTTTTGAGCAAAATCAACAATGTAAGGTCAAAAACACATTGTTGGCCAAAATGTGATTCTAGCGCTCTGAAAAGCATTTTGCGCTCATAAAAATAAGACATGTTGATATCTCTGTCAATTTCAATGCAAACGCGTTACTAAGCTCACCACAGGGTTATAGGGCCATTACTCCACCATTTGGAAGTAGTTTTGAGCAAAATCAACAATGTAAGGTCAAAAACACATTGTTGGCCAAAAAGTGATTCTAGCGCTCTGAAAAGCATTTTGCGCTCATAAAAATAAGACATGTTGATATCTCTGTCAATTTCAATGCAAACGTGTTACTAAGCTTACCAAAGGGTTGAAGGGCCAAACTCCACCATTTGGAAGTGATCAAAAAGTGATTCTAACGCTATGAAAAGCATTTTGCGCTCGTAAACAAGAAATGTTGATATCTCTGTCAATTTCAATGCAAACGTGTTACTAAGCTCACCACAGGGTTATAGGGCCATTACTCCACCATTTGGAAGTAGTTTTGAGCAAAATCAACAATGTAAGGTCAAAAACACATTATTGGCCAAAAAGTGATTCTAGTTCTCTGAAAAGCATTTTGCGCTCATAAAAACAAGAAATGTTGATATCTCTGTCAATTTCAATGCAAACGTGTTACTAAGCTCACCGTAGCGTTATAGGGCCAACTCCACCATTTGGAAGTGATCAAAAAGTGATTCTAACGCTCTGAAAAGCATTTTGCGCTCATAAACAAGAAATGTAGATATCTCTGTCAATTTCAATGCAAACGTGTTACCAAGCTCACCACAGGGTTATAGGGCCATTACTCCACCATTTGGAAGTAGTTTTGAGCAAAATCAACAATGTAAGGTCAAAAACACGTTGTTGGCCAAAAAGTGATTCTAGCGCTCTGAAAAGCATTTTGCGCTCATAAAAATAAGACATGTTGATATCTCTGTCAATTTCAATGCAAACGTGTTACTAAGCTTACCAAAGGGTTGAAGGGCCAAACTCCACCATTTGGAAGTGATCAAAAAGTGATTCTAGTGCTCTGAAAAGCATTTTGCGCTCATAAAAATAAGACATGTTGATATCTCTGTCAATTTCAATGCAAACGTGTTACTAAGCTTGGTGGAGGGCCAAACTCCACCATTTGGAAGTGTTCAAAAAGTGATTCTAACGCTCTGAAAAGCATTTTGTGCTCGTAAATGTAGTAGTAGACACTCAATGAAGTGCTCATAGCAGCCGGTAGGGGGAACGCTACATAAAGGAGGCAGGTCTCCCCGGTGCTCTCTCTCTCTGCGCTCAATTGCATGCATGACTTCCGGTCCGAAGTGTTGTCTCGCGGCGGAGCGCTTGAGCTGCCGTGCCCCGCTATTAGCGTGCGCTACTCCCGTTGGCCTGCGTTGGTACCGCATGTAGCTGTAGGCTCCTCCCCCTGTTATCGTCAGTGTGCCGCCAATCGAGTCAACAGATGAGGGACGGCTACTGAGCAACCTGAACGGCTGAACCCTGCTGCTTTGTCTTTATATTTCGTCTGCAGTTTCAATTACAGCGCCGTCCGCTGTTGTGTTTACAGCTTTGTCTGTTGTCCTTGTTTATAGCGCTGTTTGTTGTCTGTTGCCTACAGCGTTGCAACAGATTTGGCGTTGTGTTACCACGGCCGGAACCGTTACAGCCATTTTCATAAGTGTGCCTCCTTGGCCATTGGGTTTCTTTTGCTTTGAATATAGTTTGTTTATTTACTTTCTTTTCTGTTTTTGAGCAAAGGATATTTTGTTTGGATTGATTGTTTGCCCCGTTTTGGTTTCGTATTAGTTTTGTTTTATTGTGTTTGATTCTTGTCTGTTTTACTTTACAGAGGTCTGTGGTGGTGGCGGTGTCCCTTTTCTTCCTGTGTGCTGTGCTTCCCTGGGATTTGTGTTTGTGTGTGTGATTATCATTTACCCGGGTGATTTATATTATTTGGACCCTTCCCTTCGCTAGCCCCCCCATTCACATCAGCCTCCGTCAGAACAGTTTATTGTGTGATTAGTCCATTGGATTAATTAAATAAAATATATATTGTTAAAACTGTGAACCACGTCTCCTGCCATTAGAGTCAACTTACTTGTGTGTCCTAAATTAAATCTTTGGGTGAAAGTCCCAAGGTGGCGTTGTCTGCAACCTCCTGAACTCGGGCTGTGCTTGGTGTGGTCCCTAACGTGACCTTGCCCCGTGCCCGCTTCTCCCCTCGCCCTGCCACACTTGGCGTTGTCGGCAGGATTCACTCTAATTAGGCAGAGACGTGTGTTCGTTGGTTTGATTTATTTTTTGTTCTAATATTGTTTTCTTTTTGTAGGCATATTGAGCAGTAAAAAAAAAAAGACAAAGCAGCAGTGTTCCCAGCGGATCCCCGTGCCGTTTCGGGTGAGGTTCCTCGCTATAGGCCTAGTTTTTTAGTGTAGTGTTTTATCTGGGGAGTAGTGTCAGTTGAGTCATGACTGAAGAGTTGCAGGAACTCAAAGCCTTGATTGCCCAGTTAAAGGCTGACAATGAGCAGCTGCGGCAGGAGCAGGCTGGCCCTAGTGCATCATCTGCTGCTTCTGAGCCATCTATTGCTCCCTCCACTTCTAGTGTCCCTGTATCGGAGAGACTAGTCTTTATACCCCGAGATAGGAAGTGTCCCATCTTTAGGGGGAGGACAGGTATAGGGCTGAGTGAGTGGATAGAAGAGGCAAAAGCATGTATGAGGGCGCGGCATTTATCCTTCTCTGACCGTGCATTTTTTCTCTTCGACCACCTAGAGGGTGAGGCTAAGGAGGAAATAAAGCATCGCTCTTATGCAGACCGAGAGGACCCTGGTAAAATACTTTCCATCTTGCAGGAATTATACGGGTGTACTGAGTCTTATGTCGCTCTGCAGGAAGCATTCTTCTCCAGGAAGCAGCAGGAGGGAGAGACTCTTCAGGAGTTCTCCCTCGCTTTGATGGGTCTCGTGGCTAAGGTGAGACAGCGTGCGCCTACCGGTATGTTAAATACCGAGGCACTTCTGAGAGACCAGTTTGTTGAGCATGTTTTAGAGGGTTCCCTGCGTCGTCAGTTGAAGCAGTTTGTGCGTAACTGGCCTGACTGCACCTTGTTAGAGGTCAGGGCCGAGGCAATCCAGTGGGAGCGTGAAGGTTCACCTGCTCGGATGAGGGCCCGCAGTCATTCACTCCCCTTAGTCTCTGGTGTTCAGTATGGCGTTCAGGGTGGCCATTATGGCCCTGTCCCTTCACCCCCAGTGTCTGAGGTGAGTGAGATGAGGGAGATGCTAAAGCGGCAGCAAGAGCAGCTGAATCAACTCACCGAAAGCATTGCACGCTTGCAGGACTCCAACTGGCGCAGCCGTCCATCTCGTTCAGACCCTGTAATATGCCGGCGTTGTAAGCAGCCTGGCCATTATGCGAGAGAGTGTGACGGCGTGCGTGCTCCTCACTCTCAATCTTTTGCACAACCTCCACCTAATCCGGGTAGACAGTCTGGCCCCGCTTCGATGTCGGGAAACTAGAGCCCACTGAACTGAAGAGCCACAGTTTGGGTGGGGCGGCTATGGGCTCACAAGCTGGTTTTAGTGTTTTAAATGTTCCTAAGCTGATCTCGTCTTGTCCTCATGTCGATGTGAGCATGGCTGGAGTGATGGTTCCGTGTCTAGTGGATACGGGGTCTATGGTGTCCTGTGTGTCGGAGAGCTTTTTTCATCAGTATTTTGAGCTTTGGGGTCAGGAGCGCCTCCAGTCAAGCCACTGGTTGCAGCTTCGAGCTGCTAATGGTTTAGCTATACCATACATTGGCTACTTAGAGCTTGAGGTACAACTTTGTGGAAAGTTGATGCCAAATTGTGGAGTGTTGGTTGTAAAGGACCCTCCTGGCGGTACGCCTGCTCAAGTGCCTGGTGTTCTGGGTATGAATGTGATTCGCAAATGCTACCAAGAGCTCTTTGGACAGTATGGTGAGGGGTTGTTCGCTCAGTCCTGTGTATCTGGGACTCCATCCCCTGTTGTGCAGGCACTGCAGCAGTGTCGACATGTGGATGCTCAGACCCCTCCGGATAGTTCAGGAAGGGCAAAGGTCAGAGGTAAGGGGGCTTGGCGTATTCCTGGTGGGGTCATGAAGATCGTGGCAGCCACATGTGCTGAGAAGTATCTTGGTTCCACAGTGTTGTTTGAGCCCCCGGCCTCTGGGTTGCCTGCTGGTTTGCTTGCTTCCCCTGCCCTGGTTCAAGTGATCAGGGGAACAGCATACATACCTGTCACCAATGTAGGCTCGACCGACGTTGTGTTGTATGCTCGCACTGTCGTTGGCACACTCGATGCAGTAAATGTCGTGAGCCTTCCTCCAGGTGTCAGTGAGGTGCCATCTTGTGTGGCCATGTTGTCATCTCAGACAGTTGCCCCTACTGTACAGCAGCAGGCAGAGGATGTAGACCTGTCCTCGTTGTCTGCAGAGGAACAGCTCCAGGTGAGGTCTCTGCTGAGACAGTATGCCCCTGTTTTCTCAGCCCATGATGGAGATCTGGGCTGTAACCAGGCTGATCTCCCATGACATCCCGGTGGTTGATGATGCCCCTGTAAGGCAGCGCTATAGGCGTATACCACCATCGGAATACGAGGTCGTGAAAGAACACATCAATCAGCTGCTCTCATCCCAGGTAATCAGGGAAAGTAGTAGTCCCTATGCGTCCCCAATTGTGTTGGTGAGGAAAAAGGATGGCACTCTGCGTATGTGTGTTGACTACAGGCAACTCAATAGCAAGACTAGGAAGGATGCCTTTCCTCTGCCTCGCATTGAGGAGTCACTTGATGCGCTTTCAGGTGCCCGCTGGTTTACCACCCTAGACTTAACCAGTGGCTACAATCAAGTGCCAGTTACTGAGGCAGACAAGCCAAAAACTGCCTTTTGCACCCCGTTTGGTTTGTTTGAATGGAACCGCATGCCCTTTGGTCTTTGTAATGCTCCTGGCACATTTCAGAGGCTCATGCAGCGTATTTTTGGAGACAAACAATGCGAGTCATTACTGTTGTATCTTGATGACATCGTTGTGTTTTCATCGACCGTGGAACAACACCTGGAGCGGTTGCGGGTTGTGCTGGACCGACTCAAAAATGAGGGCCTAAAGGCAAAGCTTAGTAAATGCTCTTTCTTCCAGAAGGAGGTGCATTATTTGGGCCATGTAATATCTAGAGACGGTGTCTCCACGGAGCCCGGCAAGGTTGAGGCAGTCGCTAATTGGCCAATGCCTAAGACTGTCTCTGAGCTGCGGTCTTTTCTTGGCTTTGCCAGCTACTATCGGCGGTTTGTAGAGGGTTTTGCCAAGTTGGCAGCCCCGCTGCATAAGGCTGTGGCAGAGTTTGGGAGCACAAAGACGGGTAAGAAGTCCAAACATGGTGTCATCGAGCAGTGGACTGACGAGTGTGAACAAGGTTTTAAAGCGTTGAAGGCAAGGCTCACTACTGCACCAGTATTGGCCTATGCAGATTTTACCCTCCCTTTTATCCTGGAGGTGGATGCGAGCCATGGTGGCTTGGGGGCAGTGCTCTCACAGGAACAAGCAGGAAAGGTGCGGCCGATAGCTTATGCTAGCCGCGGCTTGAGACCAACAGAAAGGAACATGACCAATTATAGTTCCATGAAACTTGAGTTCCTGGCCCTTAAGTGGGCCATGACTGAAAAGTTTCGAGAGTACCTGTTGGGTCATAAGTGTATTGTCTATACAGACAATAACCCTTTGAGTCATTTAACTTCTGCTAAACTGTGTGCAGCTGAGCAGCGATGGGCAGCCCAGCGGGCGTCCTTCGACTTCGACATTAAGTATCGGTCAGGGAGGAGTAACCAGAATGCCGACGCGCTGTCTCGCCAATGCCCACCTGGTCCTCAGGATATTGAGGCTATGCTCCCTGGTACTGCCATGCCCAAGCCTCTGCAACAAGCCCTGGCACTGAGAGAGGATGAGGTAATCCAAGCTACCATTGTAGCCCTGCCACAGCACACCACCCCTGAGATCTGTACCCTTCAGCAGGCTGACCCGGTGATTTTAGAGTTTATGCCGTTTTTTGAGAGAAAGCAGCGTCCTAGCCACGAGGAGCGGGCACAACTGTCACAGTCTGCACTGATTCTGCTCCGTCAGTGGGATCGCCTGGTCGAGAGGGACGGGGTCCTGTACCGCCAGGTGTTCCGCTCTGACGGTGCGGTGCCCACTTTTCAGTTGTTGTTGCCCGAGGCTCTCACCAGCGAGGTTTTAAACCAGGTCCATCAGGAGCATGGTCATCAGGGAGTGGAGCGCACTTTGGCGCTGCTGCGGTCCCGGTGCTATTGGCCAGGCATGTCCTCTGATGTGGCTCAATGGTGTCAGGCATGTGAGAGGTGTCAAGTCGCCAAAGATGTCCACCCAACAGCTAACAGCTATATGGGCCATCTGTTGGCATCGCGTCCTAATGAAATCGTTGCCATCGACTATAAACTCTCTAGCGCTCTAAAGCCTTGAGCCTGCACAGAATGGTGTCGAAAATGTCTTGGTAATGACAGATGTTTTTAGTAAATACACCATAGCTGTTCCTACTCGGGATCAGCGTGCAACCACAGTGGCCAAGGTCCTTGTATCAGAATGGTTTTATAAATTTGGTGTCCCGTCTCGGTTACATTCCGACCAGGGCCGTAACTTTGAGAGCTCGCTCATACAGCAACTTTGCAGCTTGTATGGTATTGCGAAATCGCGCACCACACCCTACCATCCTGAGGGGAATGGTCAGTGTGAACGGTTCAACAGGACACTCCACAATCTGTTGCGTACACTGCCTGTCTCCCGAAAGAGGGACTGGACTTCATGTTTGCCTCAGGTCCTTTATTTTTATAATACCACCCCCCATCAGGCTACCGGAGAGTGTCCGTTTCTTCTGATGTTCGGCCAGGAACCTCGACTGCCACTCGACTTTTTATTGGGTAGAGTTGAGAACCCAGTTAAAGGGACTCTGACCTTTGTTGCATTTGAGAATTACAGCACATTCAAATCATCCCGCCTTCCTCCAATGCCCCACCCCCTAAGCGTACAAAACTAAGCGTTATTTTGAGTACTGTACTGTAATAGTGAGTACTGTAACGACCTCGCCGGTGACATAATGATGTCGAGTCATTAGTAGTTGAAGGTAGTTTTAATGAACCAAAACCAGGTCACTGAAACCCGTAACATTGTAACCAACGGCAGAAAACCGACACAAAACAAACCCCAGTTACCCCGGCAACCCCCAAACACGGTCTCACTCGCGTGCAGGCCCCCACCCTCCTGTTCTTCCAAGGCCCTCCCCCAGCTGACCTAATGATTCGCCCCCACGCTGATTGACAAGAAGAACATTACAATACATACACATAGAACAACTGGCATAGCGGACAACGAAATATAATGTAACACATAACACACAAACTATTTAACTGTCCCAGGGTCGCTACAGTACAAAAGTTCTAGACTCCCATGGGTTATGTTTAGACTCCCATGGGTTATGTTTAGACTCCCAGGGGTCATAATATCTACCAGGGGTCTAGTAAACAAGAAGTCCGAAGAAGACGCGTCTGAGTCCGAAATGGGTCCCGTAATAAGACTGAGTGGTGCGGTTGGGTGCCAACGTTCTGGAGGTCTTCCTGTAGCTCCAGAGTAGCGGGACAACGTCGCGTCTGAGTCCGAAATGGGTCCCGTAATCGGACTGAGTGGTGCGGTTGGGTGCCAACGTTCTGGAGGTCTTCCTGTAGCTCCAGAGTAGCGGGACAACGTCGCGTCTGAGTCCGAAATGGGTCCCGTAATCGGACTGAGTGGTGCGGTTGGGTGCCAACGGTCTGGAGGTCTTCCAGTAGCTCCAGAGTAGCGGGACAACGTCGCGTCTGAGTCCGAAATGGGTCCCCTAATCGGACTGAGTGGTGCGGTTGGTTGCCAACGGTCTGGAGGTCCTGAGAATCATCCAGGGGAGCGGGACCACTTGGCTTCTGAGGCCGAATCGGGTCCCCTTGTCGGACTGAATGGTGCAGTTGGTGGCCAACAGTCTGGAGGTCTTCCTGAGGCTCCAGAGGAGGGTAACTCTGTGAGTCTGAGTCCGAGATGAGTCCCCTAATCGGACTGAATGGTGCAGTTTCAGTACGCCATGGACCACTTTGGTCTGCCATCGTCAGTCGCTACGGTCGCTACTCGCTACTGTCTGCCGTGGAATCAAAACAAACCCTCTAGTTGAGGACGCGCCTTGATGACGCGGGCCCGAATGCACCACAAGAAGCAGACGGAAAACCTTATATATCCATGCAGCAAACAGACAGGTCTGTCGGCCAATAAGGTCATTCGGTCCGAAGAATTTTATTGGTTGAAGTTTTCACTAAATATGAGAGTAAAATAAATGTTTGTTTTTACTCCTGGTGGGTCTGTCTTGCATATTAGAGTGTTATTACCTTATTAATACCAATTTAACCTTATCCAAAAAAAGTGTAAAAATGCAACAAAGGTAAGAGTCCCTTTAATGGTTCTGTCCATGAATGGGTCCAGGAACACCAGGCTCGACTACAGGTGGCATTCGAAGGTGCAAGGGAGCGCTTGCAACACGCTGCAGGCCGCCGAAAGCGAGCCCATGACCAGCATGTCAAAGAGCTATTGCTCAGGGAAGGGCAGTTGGTATTTCTGCGTGATTTTACTGCACGAGGGCCTCACAAGATTCGGGATCGGTGGAGCTCCATGAAGTACAGAGTGTTGAGAGCACCTGCAGAAGGTGGCTCTGTATATACTATCGTGCCAGTGGACAACCCGACTAAGATCAGGCAAGTCCACCGCAAAATGCTGAAAGCTGTGGTTGGAGTGGACCCACCTGGATGTGCCCCCCCTCATGACTCACCATCTGTGGAGGAACCAGTTGCTGAGAATGATGACTCATTTGAGTACGATCTGCTGGTCCTCAGGCCACAGCCCCCAGTGGCCTCTGCAGTCAGGCATGACACCAGCTTAACTGCTGTGACTCAGGCCCGCCCCCAAAGGCCAGTTCTTCCATCTGACCCCGACCCCCAAGTCGGCGTCCCTTTGTCGGCACCACGTACTGGAGCACGGAACTTGGACGCTGCCCCTCCAGTCAGTTGTCCCGGTCCTAGTGACCTCGCCCCACGCCGGACCATGCGCTCAACTGCTGGTCACCACTCCAATGTCCATCATGTTCCACGGCCAACTGGACAGGTAGAGGCTGCGGGTCCCCCTGCACCAGTTTCCCATGCAGTGTCTGCTTTATTTAGACCCTGGTCCTAGCTCGTGTTCCTTGCTTTTTGTCCATCGCCGGGACGACGATGCAAGAAGCGGGGGTAGAATGTAGTAGTAGACACTCAATGAAGTGCGCATAGCAGCCGGTAGGGGGAACGCTACATAAAGGAGGCAGGTCTCCCCGGTGCTCTCTCTCTCTGCGCTCAATTGCATGCATGACTTCCGGTCCGAAGTGTTGTCTCGCGGCGGAGCGCTTGAGCTGCCGTGCCCCGCTATTAGCGTGCGCTACTCCCGTTGGCCTGCGTTGGTACCGCATGTAGCTGTAGGCTCCTCCCCCTGTTATCGTCAGTGTGCCGCCAATCGAGTCAACAGATGAGGGACGGCTACTGAGCAACCTGAACGGCTGAACCCTGCTGCTTTGTCTTTATATTTCGTCTGCAGTTTCAATTACAGCGCCGTCCGCTGTTGTGTTTACAGCTTTGTCTGTTGTCCTTGTTTATAGCGCTGTTTGTTGTCTGTTGCCTACAGCGTTGCAACAGATTTGGCGTTGTGTTACCACGGCCGGAACCGTTACAGCCATTTTCATAAGTGTGCCTCCTTGGCCATTGGGTTTCTTTTGCTTTGAATATAGTTTGTTTATTTACTTTCTTTTCTGTTTTTGAGCAAAGGATATTTTGTTTGGATTGATTGTTTGCCCCGTTTTGGTTTCGTATTAGTTTTGTTTTATTGTGTTTGATTCTTGTCTGTTTTACTTTACAGAGGTCTGTGGTGGTGGCGGTGTCCCTTTTCTTCCTGTGTGCTGTGCTTCCCTGGGATTTGTGTTTGTGTGTGTGATTATCATTTACCCGGGTGATTTATATTATTTGGACCCTTCCCTTCGCTAGCCCCCCCATTCACATCAGCCTCCGTCAGAACAGTTTATTGTGTGATTAGTCCATTGGATTAATAAAATAAAATATATATTGTTAAAACTGTGAACCACGTCTCCTGCCATTAGAGTCAACTTACTTGTGTGTCCTAAATTAAATCTTTGGGTGAAAGTCCCAAGGTGGCGTTGTCTGCAACCTCCTGAACTCGGGCTGTGCTTGGTGTGGTCCCTAACGTGACCTTGCCCCGCGCCCGCTTCTCCCCTCGCCCTGCCACATAAACAAGAAATGTTGATATCTCTGTCAATTTCAATGCAAACGTGTTACTAAGCTCACCGTAGCGTTATAGGGCCAACTCCACCATTTGGAAGTGATCAAAAAGTGATTCTAACGCTCTGAAAAGCATTTTGCGCTCATAAACAAGAAATGTAGATATCTCTGTCAATTTCAATGCACACGTGTTACTAAGCTCACCACAGGGTTATAGGGACATTACTCCACCATTTGGAAGTAGTTTTGAGCAAAATCAACAATGTAAGGTCAAAAACACATTTTTGGCCAAAAAGTGATTCTAGCGCTCTGAAAAGCATTTTGCGCTCATAAAAATAAGTCATGTTGATATCTCTGTCAATTTCAATGCAAACGCGTTACTAAGCTCACCACAGGGTTATAGGGCCATTACTCCACCATTTGGAAGTAGTTTTGAGCAAAATCAACAATGTAAGGTCAAAAACACATTGTTGGCCAAAAAGTGATTCTAGCGCTCTGAAAAGCATTTTGCGCTCATAAAAATAAGACATGTTGATATCTCTGTCAATTTCAATGCAAACGCGTTACTAAGCTCACCACAGGGTTATAGGGCCATTACTCCACCATTTGGAAGTAGTTTTGAGCAAAATCAACAATGTAAGGTCAAAAACACATTGTTGGCCAAAAAGTGATTCTAGCGCTCTGAAAAGCATTTTGCACTCATAAAAATAAGACATGTTGATATCTCTGTCAATTTCAATGCAAACGTGTTACTAAGCTCACCGTAGCGTTATAGGGCCAACTCCACCATTTGGAAGTGATCAAAAAGTGATTCTAACGCTCTGAAAAGCATTTTGCGCTCATAAACAAGAAATGTAGATATCTCTGTCAATTTCAATGCAAACGTGTTACTAAGCTCACCACAGGGTTATAGGGACATTACTCCACCATTTGGAAGTAGTTTTGAGCAAAATCAACAATGTAAGGTCAAAAACACATTGTTGGCCAAAAAGTGATTCTAGCGCTCTGAAAAGCATTTTGCGCTCATAAAAATAAGACATGTTGATATCTCTGTCAATTTCAATGCAAACGTGTTACTAAGCTTACCAAAGGGTTGAAGGGCCAAACTCCACCATTTGGAAGTGATCAAAAAGTGATTCTAACGCTCTGAAAAGCATTTTGCGCTCGTAAACTAGAAATGTAGACATCTCTGTCAATTTCAATGCAAACGTGTTACAAAGCTCACCGTAGCGTTATAGGGCCAACTCCACCATTTGGAAGTGATCAAAAAGTGATTCTAACGCTCTGAAAAGCATTTTGCGCTCATAAACAAGAAATGTAGATATCTCTGTCAATTTCAATGCAAACGTGTTACTAAGCTCACCACAGGGTTATAGGGCCATTACTCCACCATTTGGAAGTAGTTTTGAGCAAAATCAACAATGTAAGGTCAAAAACACATTGTTGGCCAAAAAGTGATTCTAGCGCTCTGAAAAGCATTTTGCGCTCATAAAAATAAGACATGTTGATATATCTGTCAATTTCAATGCAAACGTGTTACTAAGCTTACCAAAGGGTTGAATGGCCAAACTCCACCATTTGGAAGTGATCAAAAAGTGATTCTAACGCTCTGAAAAGCATTTTGCGCTCATAAACAAGAAATGTTGATATCTCTGTCAATTTCGATGCAAACGTGTTACTAAGCTCACCACAGGGTTATAGGGCCATTACTCCACCATTTGGAAGTAGTTTTGAGCAAAATCAACAATGTAAGGTCAAAAACACATTATTGGCCAAAAAGTGATTCTAGCGCTCTGAAAAGCATTTTGCGCTCATAAAAACAAGAAATGTTGATATCTCTGTCAATTTCAATGCAAACGTGTTACTAAGCTCACCGTAGCGTTATAGGGCCAACTCCACCATTTGGAAGTGATCAAAAAGTGATTCTAACGCTCTGAAAAGCATTTTGCGCTCATAAACAAGAAATGTTGATATCTCTGTCAATTTCAATGCAAACGTGTTACTAAGCTCACCGCAGAGTTATAGGGCCATTACTCCACCATTTGGAAGTAGTTTTGAGCAAAATCAACAATGTAAGGTCAAAAACACATTGTTGGCCAAAAAGTGATTCTAGCGCTCTGAAATGCATTTTGCGCTCATGAAAATAAGACATGTTGATATCTCTGTCAATTTCAATGCAAACGCGTTACTAAGCTCACCACAGGGTTGAAGGGCCATACTCCACCATTTGGAAGTGATGAAAAAGTGATTCTAACGCTCTGAAAAGCATTTTGCGCTCGTAAACAAGAAATGTAGATATCTCTGTCAATTTCAATGCAAACGTGTTATTAAGCTCACCGTAGCGTTATAGGGCCAACTCCACCATTTGGAAGTGATCAAAAAGTGATTCTAACGCTCTGAAAAGCATTTTGCGCTCGTAAACAAGAAATGTTGATATCTCTGTCAATTTCAATGCAAACGTGTTACTAAGCTCACCGTAGCGTTATAGGGCCAACTCCACCATTTGGAAGTGATCAAAAAGTGATTCTAACGCTCTGAAAAGCATTTTGCGCTCATAAACAAGAAATGTAGATATCTCTGTCAATTTAAATGCAAACGCGTTACTAAGCTCACCACAGGGTTGAAGGGCCATACTCCACCATTTGGAAGTGATGAAAAAGTGATTCTAACGCTCTGAAAAGCATTTTGCGCTCGTAAACAAGAAATGTAGATATCTCTGTCAATTTCAATGCAAACGTGTTATTAAGCTCACCGTAGCGTTATAGGGCCAACTCCACCATTTGGAAGTGATCAAAAAGTGATTCTAACGCTCTGAAAAGCATTTTGCGCTCGTAAACAAGAAATGTTGATATCTCTGTCAATTTCAATGCAAACGTGTTACTAAGCTCACCGTAGCGTTATAGGGCCAACTCCACCATTTGGAAGTGATCAAAAAGTGATTCTAACGCTCTGAAAAGCATTTTGCGCTCATAAACAAGAAATGTAGATATCTCTGTCAATTTCAATGCAAACGTGTTACTAAGCTCACCACATGGTTATAGGGACATTACTCCACCATTTGGAAGTGGTTTTGAGCAAAATCAACAATGTAAGGTCAAAAACACATTGTTGGCCAAAAAGTGATTCTAACGCTCTGAAAAGCATTTTGCGCTCGTAAACAAGAAATGTTGATATCTCTGTCAATTTCAATGCAAACGTGTTACTAAGCTGACCAAAGGGTTGAAGGGCCAAACTCCACCATTTGGAAGTGATCAAAAAGTGATTCTAACGCTCTGAAAAGCATTTTGCGCTCATAAACAAGAAATGTTGATATCTCTGTCAATTTCGATGCAAACGTGTTACTAAGCTCACCACAGGGTTATAGGGCCATTACTCCACCATTTGGAAGTAGTTTTGAGCAAAATCAACAATGTAAGGTCAAAAACACATTATTGGCCAAAAAGTGATTCTAGCGCTCTGAAAAGCATTTTGCGCTCATAAAAACAAGAAATGTTGATATCTCTGTCAATTTCAATGCAAACGTGTTACTAAGCTCACCGTAGCGTTATAGGGCCAACTCCACCATTTGGAAGTGATCAAAAAGTGATTCTAACGCTCTGAAAAGCATTTTGCGCTCATAAACAAGAAATGTTGATATCTCTGTCAATTTCAATGCAAACGTGTTACTAAGCTCACCGCAGAGTTATAGGGCCATTACTCCACCATTTGGAAGTAGTTTTGAGCAAAATCAACAATGTAAGGTCAAAAACACATTGTTGGCCAAAAAGTGATTCTAGCGCTCTGAAATGCATTTTGCGCTCATGAAAATAAGACATGTTGATATCTCTGTCAATTTCAATGCAAACGCGTTACTAAGCTCACCACAGGGTTGAAGGGCCATACTCCACCATTTGGAAGTGATGAAAAAGTGATTCTAACGCTCTGAAAAGCATTTTGCGCTCGTAAACAAGAAATGTAGATATCTCTGTCAATTTCAATGCAAACGTGTTATTAAGCTCACCGTAGCGTTATAGGGCCAACTCCACCATTTGGAAGTGATCAAAAAGTGATTCTAACGCTCTGAAAAGCATTTTGCGCTCGTAAACAAGAAATGTTGATATCTCTGTCAATTTCAATGCAAACGTGTTACTAAGCTCACCGTAGCGTTATAGGGCCAACTCCACCATTTGGAAGTGATCAAAAAGTGATTCTAACGCTCTGAAAAGCATTTTGCGCTCATAAACAAGAAATGTAGATATCTCTGTCAATTTAAATGCAAACGCGTTACTAAGCTCACCACAGGGTTGAAGGGCCATACTCCACCATTTGGAAGTGATGAAAAAGTGATTCTAACGCTCTGAAAAGCATTTTGCGCTCGTAAACAAGAAATGTAGATATCTCTGTCAATTTCAATGCAAACGTGTTATTAAGCTCACCGTAGCGTTATAGGGCCAACTCCACCATTTGGAAGTGATCAAAAAGTGATTCTAACGCTCTGAAAAGCATTTTGCGCTCGTAAACAAGAAATGTTGATATCTCTGTCAATTTCAATGCAAACGTGTTACTAAGCTCACCGTAGCGTTATAGGGCCAACTCCACCATTTGGAAGTGATCAAAAAGTGATTCTAACGCTCTGAAAAGCATTTTGCGCTCATAAACAAGAAATGTAGATATCTCTGTCAATTTCAATGCAAACGTGTTACTAAGCTCACCACATGGTTATAGGGACATTACTCCACCATTTGGAAGTGGTTTTGAGCAAAATCAACAATGTAAGGTCAAAAACACATTGTTGGCCAAAAAGTGATTCTAACGCTCTGAAAAGCATTTTGCGCTCGTAAACAAGAAATGTTGATATCTCTGTCAATTTCAATGCAAACGTGTTACTAAGCTGACCAAAGGGTTGAAGGGCCAAACTCCACCATTTGGAAGTGATCAAAAAGTGATTCTAACGCTCTGAAAAGCATTTTGCGCTCATAAACAAGAAATGTTGATATCTCTGTCAATTTCGATGCAAACGTGTTACTAAGCTCACCACAGGGTTATAGGGCCATTACTCCACCATTTGGAAGTAGTTTTGAGCAAAATCAACAATGTAAGGTCAAAAACACATTATTGGCCAAAAAGTGATTCTAGCGCTCTGAAAAGCATTTTGCGCTCATAAAAACAAGAAATGTTGATATCTCTGTCAATTTCAATGCAAACGTGTTACTAAGCTCACCGTAGCGTTATAGGGCCAACTCCACCATTTGGAAGTGATCAAAAAGTGATTCTAACGCTCTGAAAAGCATTTTGCGCTCATAAACAAGAAATGTTGATATCTCTGTCAATTTCAATGCAAACGTGTTACTAAGCTCACCGCAGAGTTATAGGGCCATTACTCCACCATTTGGAAGTAGTTTTGAGCAAAATCAACAATGTAAGGTCAAAAACACATTGTTGGCCAAAAGTGATTCTAGCGCTCTGAAATGCATTTTGCGCTCATGAAAATAAGACATGTTGATATCTCTGTCAATTTCAATGCAAACGCGTTACTAAGCTCACCACAGGGTTGAAGGGCCATACTCCACCATTTGGAAGTGATGAAAAAGTGATTCTAACGCTCTGAAAAGCATTTTGCGCTCGTAAACAAGAAATGTAGATATCTCTGTCAATTTCAATGCAAACGTGTTATTAAGCTCACCGTAGCGTTATAGGGCCAACTCCACCATTTGGAAGTGATCAAAAAGTGATTCTAACGCTCTGAAAAGCATTTTGCGCTCGTAAACAAGAAATGTTGATATCTCTGTCAATTTCAATGCAAACGTGTTACTAAGCTCACCGTAGCGTTATAGGGCCAACTCCACCATTTGGAAGTGATCAAAAAGTGATTCTAACGCTCTGAAAAGCATTTTGCGCTCATAAACAAGAAATGTAGATATCTCTGTCAATTTCAATGCAAACGTGTTACTAAGCTCACCACATGGTTATAGGGACATTACTCCACCATTTGGAAGTGGTTTTGAGCAAAATCAACAATGTAAGGTCAAAAACACATTGTTGGCCAAAAAGTGATTCTAGTGCTCTGAAAAGCATTTTGCGCTCATAAAAATAAGACACGTTGATATCTCTGTAAATTTCAATGCAAACGTGTTACTAAGCTGACCAAAGGGTTGAAGGGCCAAACTCCACCATTTGGAAGTGATCAAAAAGTGATTCTAACGCTCTGAAAAGCATTTTGCGCTCATAAACAAGAAATGTTGATATCTCTGTCAATTTCGATGCAAACGTGTTACTAAGCTCACCACAGGGTTATAGGGCCATTACTCCACCATTTGGAAGTAGTTTTGAGCAAAATCAACAATGTAAGGTCAAAAACACATTATTGGCCAAAAAGTGATTCTAGCGCTCTGAAAAGCATTTTGCGCTCATAAAAACAAGAAATGTTGATATCTCTGTCAATTTCAATGCAAACGTGTTACTAAGCTCACCGTAGCGTTATAGGGCCAACTCCACCATTTGGAAGTGATCAAAAAGTGATTCTAACGCTCTGAAAAGCATTTTGCGCTCATAAACAAGAAATGTTGATATCTCTGTCAATTTAAATGCAAACGTGTTACTAAGCTCACCACAGGGTTATAGGGCCATTACTCCACCATTTGGAAGTAGTTTTGAGCAAAATCAACAATGTAAGGTCAAAAACACATTGTTGGCCAAAAAGTGATTCTAGCGCTCTGAAAAGCATATTGCGCTCATAAAAACAAGAAATGTTGATATCTCTGTCAATTTCAATGCAAACGTGTTACTAAGCTCACCGCAGAGTTATAGGGCCATTACTCCACCATTTGGAAGTAGTTTTGAGCAAAATCAACAATGTAAGGTCAAAAACACATTGTTGGCCAAAAAGTGATTCTAGCGCTCTGAAATGCATTTTGCGCTCATGAAAATAAGACATGTTGATATCTCTGTCAATTTCAATGCAAACGCGTTACTAAGCTCACCACAGGGTTGAAGGGCCATACTCCACCATTTGGAAGTGATGAAAAAGTGATTCTAACGCTCTGAAAAGCATTTTGCGCTCGTAAACAAGAAATGTAGATATCTCTGTCAATTTCAATGCAAACGTGTTATTAAGCTCACCGTAGCGTTATAGGGCCAACTCCACCATTTGGAAGTGATCAAAAAGTGATTCTAACGCTCTGAAAAGCATTTTGCGCTCGTAAACAAGAAATGTTGATATCTCTGTCAATTTCAATGCAAACGTGTTACTAAGCTCACCGTAGCGTTATAGGGCCAACTCCACCATTTGGAAGTGATCAAAAAGTGATTCTAACGCTCTGAAAAGCATTTTGCGCTCATAAACAAGAAATGTAGATATCTCTGTCAATTTCAATGCAAACGTGTTAATAAGCTCACCACATGGTTATAGGGACATTACTCCACCATTTGGAAGTGGTTTTGAGCAAAATCAACAATGTAAGGTCAAAAACACATTGTTGGCCAAAAAGTGATTCTAGTGCTCTGAAAAGCATTTTGCGCGCATAAAAATAAGACACGTTGATATCTCTGTAAATTTCAATGCAAACGTGTTACTAAGCTGACCAAAGGGTTGAAGGGCCAAACTCCACCATTTGGAAGTGATCAAAAAGTGATTCTAACGCTCTGAAAAGCATTTTGCGCTCATAAACAAGAAATGTTGATATCTCTGTCAATTTCAATGCAAACGTGTTATTAAGCTCACCGTAGCGTTATAGGGCCAACTCCACCATTTGGAAGTGATAAAAAAGTGATTCTAACGCTCTGAAAAGCATTTTGCGCTCGTAAACAAGAAATGTTGATATCTCTGTCAATTTCAATGCAAACGTGTTACTAAGCTCACCGTAGCGTTATAGGGCCAACTCCACCATTTGGAAGTGATCAAAAAGTGATTCTAACGCTCTGAAAAGCATTTTGCGCTCATAAACAAGAAATGTAGATATCTCTGTCAATTTCAATGCAAACGTGTTACTAAGCTCACCACATGGTTATAGGGACATTACTCCACCATTTGGAAGTGGTTTTGAGCAAAATCAACAATGTAAGGTCAAAAACACATTGTTGGCCAAAAAGTGATTCTAGTGCTCTGAAAAGCATTTTGCGCTCATAAAAATAAGACACGTTGATATCTCTGTAAATTTCAATGCAAACGTGTTACTAAGCTGACCAAAGGGTTGAAGGGCCAAACTCCACCATTTGGAAGTGATCAAAAAGTGATTCTAACGCTCTGAAAAGCATTTTGCGCTCATAAACAAGAAATGTTGATATCTCTGTCAATTTCGATGCAAACGTGTTACTAAGCTCACCACAGGGTTATAGGGCCATTACTCCACCATTTGGAAGTAGTTTTGAGCAAAATCAACAATGTAAGGTCAAAAACACATTATTGGCCAAAAAGTGATTCTAGCGCTCTGAAAAGCATTTTGCGCTCATAAAAACAAGAAATGTTGATATCTCTGTCAATTTCAATGCAAACGTGTTACTAAGCTCACCGTAGCGTTATAGGGCCAACTCCACCATTTGGAAGCGATCAAAAAGTGATTCTAACGCTCTGAAAAGCATTTTGCGCTCATAAACAAGAAATGTTGATATCTCTGTCAATTTCAATGCAAACGTGTTACTAAGCTCACCACAGGGTTATAGGGCCATTACTCCACCATTTGGAAGTAGTTTTGAGCAAAATCAACAATGTAAGGTCAAAAACACATTGTTGGCCAAAAAGTGATTCTAGCGCTCTGAAAAGCATATTGCGCTCATAAAAACAAGAAATGTTGATATCTCTGTCAATTTCAATGCAAACGTGTTACTAAGCTCACCGCAGAGTTATAGGGCCATTACTCCACCATTTGGAAGTAGTTTTGAGCAAAATCAACAATGTAAGGTCAAAAACACATTGTTGGCCAAAAAGTTATTCTAGCGCTCTGAAATGCATTTTGCGCTCATGAAAATAAGACATGTTGATATCTCTGTCAATTTCAATGCAAACGCGTTACTAAGCTCACCACAGGGTTATAGGGACATTACTCCACCATTTGGAAGTAGTTTTGAGCAAAATCAACAATGTAAGGTCAAAAACACATTGTTGGCCAAAAAGTGATTCTAGCGCTCTGAAAAGCATTTTGCGCTCATAAAAATAAGACATGTTGATATCTCTGTCAATTTCAATGCAAACGTGTTACTAAGCTTACCAAAGGGTTGAAGGGCCATACTCCACCATTTGGAAGTGATGAAAAAGTGATTCTAACATTCTGAAAAGCATTTTGCGCCCGTAAACAAGAAATGTAGATATCTCTGTCAATTTCAATGCAAACGTGTTACTAAGCTCACCGTAGCGTTATAGGGCCAACTCCACCATTTGGAAGTGATCAAAAAGTGATTCTAACGCTCTGAAAAGCATTTTGCGCTCATAAACAAGAAATGTAAATATCTCTGTCAATTTCAATGCAAACGTGTTACTAAGCTCACCACAGGGTTATAGGGCCATTACTCCACCATTTGGAAGTAGTTTTGAGCAAAATCAACAATGTAAGGTCAAAAACACATTGTTGGCCAAAAAGTGATTCTAGCGCTCTGAAAAGCATTTTGCGCTCATAAAAATAAGACATGTTGATATCTCTGTCAATTTCAATGCAAACCCGTTACTAAGCTCACCACAGGGTTATAGGGCCATTACTCCACCATTTGGAAGTAGTTTTGAGCAAAATCAACAATGTAAGGTCCAAAACACATTGTTGGCCAAAAAGTGATTCTAGCGCTCTGAAAAGCATTTTGCGCTCATAAAAATAAGACATGTTGATATCTCTGTCAATTTCAATGCAAACGTGTTACTAAGCTCACCGTAGCGTTATAGGGCCAACTCCACCAGTTGGAAGTGATCAAAAAGTGATTCTAACGCTCTGAAAAGCATTTTGCGCTCATAAACAAGAAATGTAGATATCTCTGTCAATTTCAATGCAAACGTGTTACTAAGCTTACCAAAGGGTTGAAGGGCCAAACTCCACCATTTGGAAGTGATCAAAAAGTGATTCTAGCGCTCTGAAAAGCATTTTGCGCTCATAAAAATAAGACATGTTGATATCTCTGTCAATTTCAATGCAAACGTGTTACTAAGCTTACCAAAGGGTTGAAGGGCCAAACTCCACCATTTGGAAGTGATCAAAAGTGATTCTAACGCTCTGAAAAGCATTTTGCGCTCGTAAACAAGAAATGTTGATATCTCTGTCAATTTCAATGCAAACGTGTTACTAAGCTCACCGTAGCAGCGTTATAGGGCCAACTCCACCATTTGGAAGTGATCAAAAAGTGATTCTAACGCTCTGAAAAGCATTTTGCGCTCATAAACATGAAATGTAGATATCTCTGTCAATTTCAATGCAAACGTGTTACTAAGCTCACCACAGGGTTATAGGGCCATTACTCCACCATTTGGAAGTAGTTTTGAGCAAAATCAACAATGTAAGGTCAAAAACACATTGTTGGCCAAAAAGTGATTCTAGCGCTCTGAAAACCATTTTGTGCAGATAAAAATAAGACATGTTGATATCTCTGTCAATTTCAATGCAAACGCGTTACTAAGCTCACCACAGGGTTATAGGGCCATTACTCCACCATTTGGAAGTAGTTTTGAGCAAAATCAACAATGTAAGGTCAAAAACACATTGTTGGCCAAAAAGTGATTCTAGCGCTCTGAAAAGCATTTTGCGCTCATAAAAATAAGACATGTTGATATCTCTGTCAATTTCAATGCAAACGCGTTACTAAGCTCACCACAGGGTTATAGGGCCATTACTCCACCATTTGGAAGTAGTTTTGAGCAAAATCAACAATGTAAGGTCAAAAACACATTGTTGGCCAAAAAGTGATTCTAGCGCTCTGAAAAGCATTTTGCGCTCATAAAAATAAGACATGTTGATATCTCTGTCAATTTCAATGCAAACGTGTGACTAAGCTTACCAAAGGGTTGAAGTGCCATACTCCACTATTTGGTAGTGGAACACATTAGTTTTGAGCAAAATCAACAATATAAGGTTAAAAACACATTGTTGGTCAAAAAGTGATTCTAGCGCTCTGAAAAGCATTTGGCACGCATAAAAACAAGAAATGTTGATTTTTCTGTTCATTTCAGAAAACATGTCGAAAACACATTGTTGGTCAAAAAGTGATTCTTGCGCTCTGAAAAGAATTGTGCAGGTATAAAAACAAGAAATGTTGGTATCTCTGTCAATTTCAATGCAAACTTGTTACAAAGCTTACCAAAGGGTAATAGGGCCATACTCCACCATTTGGAAGGGGAATACATTAGTTTTGAGCAAAATCAACAATATAAGGTCAAAGACACATTGTTGGTCAAAAAGTGATTTTAGCGCTCTGAAAAGCATTTGGCACGCATTAAAACAAGAATTGTTGATTTTTCTGTTCATTTCAGAAAACAAGTCGAAAACACATTGTTGGTCAAAAAGTGATTCTAGCGCTCTGAAAAGCATTTTGCATGCGTAAAAACCAAAAATGTTGATATCTGTCATTTTCAATGCAAACGTGTGACTAAGCTTACCAAAGGGTTAAAGGGCCATACTCCACTATTTGGTAGTGGAATACATTAGTTTTGAGCAAAATCAACAATATAAGGTTAAAAACACATTGTTGGTCAAAAAGTGATTCTAGCGCTCTGAAAAGCATTTGGCACGCATAAAAACAAGAAATGTTGATATCTCTGTTCATTTCAGAAAAACAAGTCAAAAACACATTGTTGGTCAAAAAGTGATTCTAGCGCTCTGAAAAGCATTTTGCCGGCATAAAAACAATAAATGTTGGTATCTCTGTCGATTTCAATGCAAACATGTTACTATGCTTACCAAAGGGTAATAGGGCCATTCTCCACCATTTGGAAGGGGAATACATTAGTTTTGAGCAAAATCAACAATATAAGGTCAAAGACACATTGTTGGTCAAAAAGTGATTCTAGCGCTCTGAAAAGCATTTCGCACTCATAAAAACAAGAAATGTTGATTTTTCTGTTCATTTCAGAAAACAAGTCGGAAACACATTGTTGGTCAAAAAGTTATTCTAGCGCTCTCAAAAGCATTTTGCAAGCGTAAAAACCAAAAATGTTGATATCTGTCAATTTCAATGCAAACGTGTTATTAAGCTTACCAAAGGGTTATAGGGCCATACTCCACTATTTGGAAGTGGAATACATTAGTTTTGAGCAAAATCAACAATATAAGGTCAAAGACACATTGTTGGTCAAAAAGTGAATCTAGCGCTCTGAAAAACATTTGGCACGCAAAAAAAGAAGAAATGTTGATATTTCTGTTCGTTTCAGAAAAACAAGTCAAAAACACATTGTTGGTCAAAAAGTTATTCTAGCGCTCTCAAAAGCATTTTGCAAGCGTAAAAACCAAAAATGTTGATATCTGTCAATTTCAATGCAAACGTGTTATTAAGCTTACCAAAGGGTTATAGGGCCATACTCCACTATTTGGAAGTGGAATACATTAGTTTTGAGCAAAATCAACAATATAAGGTCAAAGACACATTGTTGGTCAAAAAGTGAATCTAGCGCTCTGAAAAACATTTGGCACGCAAAAAAAGAAGAAATGTTGATATTTCTGTTCGTTTCAGAAAAACAAGTCAAAAACACATTGTTGGTCAAAAAGTGATTCTAAGCGCTCTGAAAAGAATTTTGCCGGCATAAAAATAATAAATGTTGGTATCTCTGTCAAATTCAATGCAAACGTGTTACTAAGCTTACCACAGGGTTATAGGGCCATTACTCCACCATTTGGAAGTAGTTTTGAGCAAAATCAACAATGTAAGGTCAAAAACACATTGTTGGCAAAAAAGTGATTCTAGCGCTCTGAAAACCATTTTGCGCAGATAAAAATAAGACATGTTGATATCTCTGTCAATTTCAATGCAAACGCGTTACTAAGCTCACCACAGGGTTATAGGGCCATTACTCCACCATTTGGAAGTAGTTTTGAGCAAAATCAACAATGTAAGGTCAAAAACACATTGTTGGCCAAAAAGTGATTCTAGCGCTCTGAAAAGCATTTTGCGCTCATAAAAATAAGACATGTTGATATCTCTGTCAATTTCAATGCAAACGCGTTACTAAGCTCACCACAGGGTTATAGGGCCATTACTCCACCATTTGGAAGTAGTTTTGAGCAAAATCAACAATGTAAGGTCAAAAACACATTGTTGGCCAAAAAGTGATTCTAGCGCTCTGAAAAGCATTTGGCACGCATAAAAACAAGAAATGTTGATTTTTCTGTTCATTTCAGAAAGCAAGTCGAAAACACATTGTTGGTCAAAAAGTGATTCTAGCGCTCTGAAAAGCATTTTGCATGCGTAAAAACCAAAAATGTTGATACCTGTCATTTTCAATGCAAACGTGTGACTAAGCTTACCAAAGGGTTATAGGGCCATACTCCACTATTTGGTAGTGGAATACATTAGTTTTGAGCAAAATCAACAATATAAGGTTAAAAACACATTGTTGGTCAAAAAGTGATTCTAGCGCTCTGAAAAGCATTTTGCCGGCATAAAAACAATAAATGTTGGTATCTCTGTCAATTTCAATGCAAACATGTTACTAAGCTTACCAAAGGGTAATAGGGCCATACTCCACCATTTGGAAGGGGAATACATCAGTTTTGAGCAAAATCAACAATATAAGGTCAAAGACACATTGTTGGTCAAAAAGTGATTCTAGCGCTCTGAAAAGCATTTGGCACGCATAAAAACAAGAAATGTTGATTTTTCTGTTCATTTCAGAAAACATGTCGAAAACACATTGTTGGTCAAAAAGTGATTCTTGCGCTCTGAAAAGAATTGTGCAGGTATAAAAACAAGAAATGTTGGTATCTCTGTCAATTTCAATGCAAACTTGTTACAAAGCTTACCAAAGGGTAATAGGGCCATACTCCACCATTTGGAAGGGGAATACATTAGTTTTGAGCAAAATCAACAATATAAGGTCAAAGACACATTGTTGGTCAAAAAGTGATTCTAGCGCTCTGAAAAGCATTTGGCACGCATTAAAACAAGAATTGTTGATTTTTCTGTTCATTTCAGAAAACAAGTCGAAAACACATTGTTGGTCAAAAAGTGATTCTAGCGCTCTGAAAAGCATTTTGCATGCATAAAAACCAAAAATGTTGATATCTGTCATTTTCAATGCAAACGTGTGACTAAGCTTACCAAAGGGTTAAAGGGCCATACTCCACTATTTGGTAGTGGAATACATTAGTTTTGAGCAAAATCAACAATATAAGGTTAAAAACACATTGTTGGTCAAAAAGTGATTCTAGCGCTCTGAAAAGCATTTGGCACGCATAAAAACAAGAAATGTTGATATCTCTGTTCATTTCAGAAAAACAAGTCAAAAACACATTGTTGGTCAAAAAGTGATTCTAGCGCTCTGAAAAGCATTTTGCCGGCATAAAAACAATAAATGTTGGTATCTCTGTCGATTTCAATGCAAACATGTTACTATGCTTACCAAAGAGTAATAGGGCCATACTCCACCATTTGGAAGGGGAATGCATTAGTTTTGAGCAAAATCAACAATATAAGGTCAAAGACACATTGTTGGTCAAAAAGTGATTCTAGCGCTCTGAAAATCATTTCGCACTCATAAAAACAAGAAATGTTGATTTTTCTGTTCATTTCAGAAAACAAGTCGGAAACACATTGTTGGTCAAAAAGTTATTCTAGCGCTCTCAAAAGCATTTTGCAAGCGTAAAAACCAAAAATGTTGATATCTGTCAATTTCAATGCAAACGTGTTATTAAGCTTACCAAAGGGTTATAGGGCCATACTCCACTATTTGGAAGTGGAATACATTAGTTTTGAGCAAAATCAACAATATAAGGTCAAAGACACATTGTTGTTCAAAAAGTGATTCTAGCGCTCTGAAAAGCATTTGGCACGCATAAAAACAAGAAATGTTGATTTTTCTGTTCATTTCAGAAAACAAGTCGAAAACACATTGTTGGTCAAAAAGTGATTCTAGCGCTCTGAAAAGCATTTTGCATGCGTAAAAACCAAAAATGTTGATACCTGTCATTTTCAATGCAAACGTGTGACTAAGCTTACCAAAGGGTTATAGGGCCATACTCCACTATTTGGTAGTGGAATACATTCGTTTTGAGCAAAATCAACAATATAAGGTTAAAAACACATTGTTGGTCAAAAAGTGATTCTAGCGCTCTGAAAAGCATTTCGCACTCATAAAAACAAGAAATGTTGATTTTTCTGTTCATTTCAGAAAACAAGTCGGAAACACATTGTTGGTCAAAAAGTTATTCTAGCGCTCTCAAAAGCATTTTGCAAGCCTAAAAACCAAAAATGTTGATATCTGTCAATTTCAATGCAAACGTGTTATTAAGCTTACCAAAGGGTTATAGGGCCATATTCCACTATTTGGAAGTGGAATACATTAGTTTTGAGCAAAATCAACAATATAAGGTCAAAGACACATTGTTGGTCAAAAAGTGAATCTAGCGCTCTGAAAAACATTTGGCACGCAAAAAAAGAAGAAATGTTGATATTTCTGTTCGTTTCAGAAAAACAAGTCAAAAACACATTGTTGGTCAAAAAGTGATTCTAAGCGCTCTGAAAAGAATTTTGCCGGCATAAAAATAATAAATGTTGGTATCTCTGTCAATTTCAATGCAAACGTGTTACTAAGCTTACCAAAGGGTAAATAGGGCCATACTCCACCATTTGGAAGGGGAATAGATTAGTTTTGAGCAAAATCAACAATATAAGGTCAAAGACACATTGTTGGTCAAAAAGTGATTCTAGCGCTCTGAAAAGCATTTGGCACGCATAAAAACAAGAAATGTTGATTTTTCTGTTCATTTCAGAAAACAAGTCGAAAACACATTGTTGGTCAAAAAGTGATTCTAGCGCTCTGAAAAGCATTTTGCATGCGTAAAAACCAAAAATGTTGATATCTGTCATTTTCAATGCAAACGTGTGACTAAGCTTACCAAAGGGTTAAAGGGCCATACTCCACTATTTGGTAGTGGAATACATTAGTTTTGAGCAAAATCAACAATATAAGGTTAAAAACACATTGTTGGTCAAAAAGTGATTCTAGCGCTCTGAAAAGCATTTGGCACGCATAAAAACAAGAAATGTTGATTTTTCTGTTCATTTCAGAAAACAAGTCGGAAACACATTGTTGGTCAAAAAGTTATTCTAGCGCTCTCAAAAGCATTTTGCAAGCGTAAAAACCAAAAATGTTGATATTTGTCAATTTCAATGCAAACGTGTTATTAAGCTTACCAAAGGGTTATAGGGCCATACTCCACTATTTGGAAGTGGAATACATTAGTTTTGAGCAAAATCAACAATATAAGGTCAAAGACACATTGTTGGTCAAAAAGTGAATCTAGCGCTCTGAAAAACATTTGGCACGCAAAAAAAGAAGAAATGTTGATATTTCTGTTCGTTTCAGAAAAACAAGTCAAAAACACATTGTTGGTCAAAAAGTTATTCTAGCGCTCTCAAAAGCATTTTGCAAGCGTAAAAACCAAAAATGTTGATATCTGTCAATTTCAATGCAAACGTGTTATTAAGCTTACCAAAGGGTTATAGGGCCATACTCCACTATTTGGAAGTGGAATACATTAGTTTTGAGCAAAATCAACAATATAAGGTCAAAGACACATTGTTGGTCAAAAAGTGAATCTAGCGCTCTGAAAAACATTTGGCACGCAAAAAAAGAAGAAATGTTGATATTTCTGTTCGTTTCAGAAAAACAAGTCAAAAACACATTGTTGGTCAAAAAGTGATTCTAAGCGCTCTGAAAAGAATTTTGCCGGCATAAAAATAATAAATGTTGGTATCTCTGTCAAATTCAATGCAAACGTGTTACTAAGCTTACCACAGGGTTATAGGGCCATTACTCCACCATTTGGAAGTAGTTTTGAGCAAAATCAACAATGTAAGGTCAAAAACACATTGTTGGCAAAAAAGTGATTCTAGCGCTCTGAAAACCATTTTGCGCAGATAAAAATAAGACATGTTGATATCTCTGTCAATTTCAATGCAAACGCGTTACTAAGCTCACCACAGGGTTATAGGGCCATTACTCCACCATTTGGAAGTAGTTTTGAGCAAAATCAACAATGTAAGGTCAAAAACACATTGTTGGCCAAAAAGTGATTCTAGCGCTCTGAAAAGCATTTTGCGCTCATAAAAATAAGACATGTTGATATCTCTGTCAATTTCAATGCAAACGCGTTACTAAGCTCACCACAGGGTTATAGGGCCATTACTCCACCATTTGGAAGTAGTTTTGAGCAAAATCAACAATGTAAGGTCAAAAACACATTGTTGGCCAAAAAGTGATTCTAGCGCTCTGAAAAGCATTTGGCACGCATAAAAACAAGAAATGTTGATTTTTCTGTTCATTTCAGAAAGCAAGTCGAAAACACATTGTTGGTCAAAAAGTGATTCTAGCGCTCTGAAAAGCATTTTGCATGCGTAAAAACCAAAAATGTTGATACCTGTCATTTTCAATGCAAACGTGTGACTAAGCTTACCAAAGGGTTATAGGGCCATACTCCACTATTTGGTAGTGGAATACATTAGTTTTGAGCAAAATCAACAATATAAGGTTAAAAACACATTGTTGGTCAAAAAGTGATTCTAGCGCTCTGAAAAGCATTTTGCCGGCATAAAAACAATAAATGTTGGTATCTCTGTCAATTTCAATGCAAACATGTTACTAAGCTTACCAAAGGGTAATAGGGCCATACTCCACCATTTGGAAGGGGAATACATCAGTTTTGAGCAAAATCAACAATATAAGGTCAAAGACACATTGTTGGTCAAAAAGTGATTCTAGCGCTCTGAAAAGCATTTGGCACGCATAAAAACAAGAAATGTTGATTTTTCTGTTCATTTCAGAAAACATGTCGAAAACACATTGTTGGTCAAAAAGTGATTCTTGCGCTCTGAAAAGAATTGTGCAGGTATAAAAACAAGAAATGTTGGTATCTCTGTCAATTTCAATGCAAACTTGTTACAAAGCTTACCAAAGGGTAATAGGGCCATACTCCACCATTTGGAAGGGGAATACATTAGTTTTGAGCAAAATCAACAATATAAGGTCAAAGACACATTGTTGGTCAAAAAGTGATTCTAGCGCTCTGAAAAGCATTTGGCACGCATTAAAACAAGAATTGTTGATTTTTCTGTTCATTTCAGAAAACAAGTCGAAAACACATTGTTGGTCAAAAAGTGATTCTAGCGCTCTGAAAAGCATTTTGCATGCATAAAAACCAAAAATGTTGATATCTGTCATTTTCAATGCAAACGTGTGACTAAGCTTACCAAAGGGTTAAAGGGCCATACTCCACTATTTGGTAGTGGAATACATTAGTTTTGAGCAAAATCAACAATATAAGGTTAAAAACACATTGTTGGTCAAAAAGTGATTCTAGCGCTCTGAAAAGCATTTGGCACGCATAAAAACAAGAAATGTTGATATCTCTGTTCATTTCAGAAAAACAAGTCAAAAACACATTGTTGGTCAAAAAGTGATTCTAGCGCTCTGAAAAGCATTTTGCCGGCATAAAAACAATAAATGTTGGTATCTCTGTCGATTTCAATGCAAACATGTTACTATGCTTACCAAAGGGTAATAGGGCCATACTCCACCATTTGGAAGGGGAATACATTAGTTTTGAGCAACATCAACAATATAAGGTCAAAGACACATTGTTGGTCAAAAAGTGATTCTAGCGCTCTGAAAAGCATTTGGCACGCATAAAAACAAGAAATGTTGATTTTTCTGTTCATTTCAGAAAACAAGTCGGAAACACATTGTTGGTCAAAAAGTGATTCTAGCGCTCTGAAAAGCATTTTGCATGCGTAAAAACCAAAAATGTTGATACCTGTCATTTTCAATGCAAACGTGTGACTAAGCTTACCAAAGGGTTATAGGGCCATACTCCACTATTTGGTAGTGGAATACATTAGTTTTGAGCAAAATCAACAATATAAGGTTAAAAACACATTGTTGGTCAAAAAGTGATTCTAGCGCTCTGAAAAGCATTTCGCACTCATAAAAACAAGAAATGTTGATTTTTCTGTTCATTTCAGAAAACAAGTCGGAAACACATTGTTGGTCAAAAAGTTATTCTAGCGCTCTCAAAAGCATTTTGCAAGCCTAAAAACCAAAAATGTTGATATCTGTCAATTTCAATGCAAACGTGTTATTAAGCTTACCAAAGGGTTATAGGGCCATATTCCACTATTTGGAAGTGGAATACATTAGTTTTGAGCAAAATCAACAATATAAGGTCAAAGACACATTGTTGGTCAAAAAGTGAATCTAGCGCTCTGAAAAACATTTGGCACGCAAAAAAAGAAGAAATGTTGATATTTCTGTTCGTTTCAGAAAAACAAGTCAAAAACACATTGTTGGTCAAAAAGTGATTCTAAGCGCTCTGAAAAGAATTTTGCCGGCATAAAAATAATAAATGTTGGTATCTCTGTCAAATTCAATGCAAACGTGTTACTAAGCTTACCACAGGGTTATAGGGCCATTACTCCACCATTTGGAAGTAGTTTTGAGCAAAATCAACAATGTAAGGTCAAAAACACATTGTTGGCAAAAAGTGATTCTAGCGCTCTGAAAACCATTTTGCGCAGATAAAAATAAGACATGTTGATATCTCTGTCAATTTCAATGCAAACGCGTTACTAAGCTCACCACAGGGTTATAGGGCCATTACTCCACCATTTGGAAGTAGTTTTGAGCAAAATCAACAATGTAAGGTCAAAAACACATTGTTGGCCAAAAAGTGATTCTAGCGCTCTGAAAAGCATTTTGCGCTCATAAAAATAAGACATGTTGATATCTCTGTCAATTTCAATGCAAACGCGTTACTAAGCTCACCACAGGGTTATAGGGCCATTACTCCACCATTTGGAAGTAGTTTTGAGCAAAATCAACAATGTAAGGTCAAAAACACATTGTTGGCCAAAAAGTGATTCTAGCGCTCTGAAAAGCATTTGGCACGCATAAAAACAAGAAATGTTGATTTTTCTGTTCATTTCAGAAAGCAAGTCGAAAACACATTGTTGGTCAAAAAGTGATTCTAGCGCTCTGAAAAGCATTTTGCATGCGTAAAAACCAAAAATGTTGATACCTGTCATTTTCAATGCAAACGTGTGACTAAGCTTACCAAAGGGTTATAGGGCCATACTCCACACTTTTGGTAGTGGAATACATTAGTTTTGAGCAAAATCAACAATATAAGGTTAAAAACACATTGTTGGTCAAAAGTGATTCTAGCGCTCTGAAAAGCATTTTGCCGGCATAAAAACAATAAATGTTGGTATCTCTGTCAATTTCAATGCAAACATGTTACTAAGCTTACCAAAGGGTAATAGGGCCATACTCCACCATTTGGAAGGGGAATACATCAGTTTTGAGCAAAATCAACAATATAAGGTCAAAGACACATTGTTGGTCAAAAAGTGATTCTAGCGCTCTGAAAAGCATTTGGCACGCATAAAAACAAGAAATGTTGATTTTTCTGTTCATTTCAGAAAACATGTCGAAAACACATTGTTGGTCAAAAAGTGATTCTAGCGCTCTGAAAAGCATTTGGCACGCATTAAAACAAGAATTGTTGATTTTTCTGTTCATTTCAGAAAACAAGTCGAAAACACATTGTTGGTCAAAAAGTGATTCTAGCGCTCTGAAAAGCATTTTGCATGCATAAAAACCAAAATGTTGATATCTGTCATTTTCAATGCAAACGTGTGACTAAGCTTACCAAAGGGTTAAAGGGCCATACTCCACTATTTGGTAGTGGAATACATTAGTTTTGAGCAAAATCAACAATATAAGGTTAAAAACACATTGTTGGTCAAAAAGTGATTCTAGCGCTCTGAAAAGCATTTGGCACGCATAAAAACAAGAAATGTTGATATCTCTGTTCATTTCAGAAAAACAAGTCAAAAACACATTGTTGGTCAAAAAGTGATTCTAGCGCTCTGAAAAGCATTTTGCCGGCATAAAAACAATAAATGTTGGTATCTCTGTCGATTTCAATGCAAACATGTTACTATGCTTACCAAAGAGTAATAGGGCCATACTCCACCATTTGGAAGGGGAATGCATTAGTTTTGAGCAAAATCAACAATATAAGGTCAAAGACACATTGTTGGTCAAAAAGTGATTCTAGCGCTCTGAAAATCATTTCGCACTCATAAAAACAAGAAATGTTGATTTTTCTGTTCATTTCAGAAAACAAGTCGGAAACACATTGTTGGTCAAAAAGTTATTCTAGCGCTCTCAAAAGCATTTTGCAAGCGTAAAAACCAAAAATGTTGATATCTGTCAATTTCAATGCAAACGTGTTATTAAGCTTACCAAAGGGTTATAGGGCCATACTCCACTATTTGGAAGTGGAATACATTAGTTTTGAGCAAAATCAACAATATAAGGTCAAAGACACATTGTTGTTCAAAAAGTGATTCTAGCGCTCTGAAAAGCATTTGGCACGCATAAAAACAAGAAATGTTGATTTTTCTGTTCATTTCAGAAACAAGTCGAAAACACATTGTTGGTCAAAAAGTGATTCTAGCGCTCTGAAAAGCATTTTGCATGCGTAAAAACCAAAAATGTTGATACCTGTCATTTTCAATGCAAACGTGTGACTAAGCTTACCAAAGGGTTATAGGGCCATACTCCACTATTTGGTAGTGGAATACATTCGTTTTGAGCAAAATCAACAATATAAGGTTAAAAACACATTGTTGGTCAAAAAGTGATTCTAGCGCTCTGAAAAGCATTTCGCACTCATAAAAACAAGAAATGTTGATTTTTCTGTTCATTTCAGAAAACAAGTCGGAAACACATTGTTGGTCAAAAAGTTATTCTAGCGCTCTCAAAAGCATTTTGCAAGCCTAAAAACCAAAAATGTTGATATCTGTCAATTTCAATGCAAACGTGTTATTAAGCTTACCAAAGGGTTATAGGGCCATATTCCACTATTTGGAAGTGGAATACATTAGTTTTGAGCAAAATCAACAATATAAGGTCAAAGACACATTGTTGGTCAAAAAGTGAATCTAGCGCTCTGAAAAACATTTGGCACGCAAAAAAAGAAGAAATGTTGATATTTCTGTTCGTTTCAGAAAAACAAGTCAAAAACACATTGTTGGTCAAAAAGTGATTCTAAGCGCTCTGAAAAGAATTTTGCCGGCATAAAAATAATAAATGTTGGTATCTCTGTCAATTTCAATGCAAACGTGTTACTAAGCTTACCAAAGGGTAAATAGGGCCATACTCCACCATTTGGAAGGGGAATAGATTAGTTTTGAGCAAAATCAACAATATAAGGTCAAAGACACATTGTTGGTCAAAAAGTGATTCTAGCGCTCTGAAAAGCATTTGGCACGCATAAAAACAAGAAATGTTGATTTTTCTGTTCATTTCAGAAAACAAGTCGGAAACACATTGTTGGTCAAAAAGTTATTCTAGCGCTCTCAAAAGCATTTTGCAAGCCTAAAAACCAAAAATGTTGATATCTGTCAATTTCAATGCAAACGTGTTATTAAGCTTACCAAAGGGTTATAGGGCCATATTCCACTATTTGGAAGTGGAATACATTAGTTTTGAGCAAAATCAACAATATAAGGTCAAAGACACATTGTTGGTCAAAAAGTGAATCTAGCGCTCTGAAAAACATTTGGCACGCAAAAAAAGAAGAAATGTTGATATTTCTGTTCGTTTCAGAAAAACAAGTCAAAAACACATTGTTGGTCAAAAAGTGATTCTAAGCGCTCTGAAAAGAATTTTGCCGGCATAAAAATAATAAATGTTGGTATCTCTGTCAATTTCAATGCAAACGTGTTACTAAGCTTACCAAAGGGTAAATAGGGCCATACTCCACCATTTGGAAGGGGAATAGATTAGTTTTGAGCAAAATCAACAATATAAGGTCAAAGACACATTGTTGGTCAAAAAGTGATTCTAGCGCTCTGAAAAGCATTTGGCACGCATAAAAACAAGAAATGTTGATTTTTCTGTTCATTTCAGAAAACAAGTCGAAAACACATTGTTGGTCAAAAAGTGATTCTAGCGCTCTGAAAAGCATTTTGCATGCGTAAAAACCAAAAATGTTGATATCTGTCATTTTCAATGCAAACGTGTGACTAAGCTTACCAAAGGGTTAAAGGGCCATACTCCACTATTTGGTAGTGGAATACATTAGTTTTGAGCAAAATCAACAATATAAGGTTAAAAACACATTGTTGGTCAAAAAGTGATTCTAGCGCTCTGAAAAGCATTTGGCACGCATAAAAACAAGAAATGTTGATTTTTCTGTTCATTTCAGAAAACAAGTCGGAAACACATTGTTGGTCAAAAGTGATTCTAGCGCTCTCAAAAGCATTTTGCAAGCGTAAAAACCAAAAATGTTGATATTTGTCAATTTCAATGCAAACGTGTTATTAAGCTTACCAAAGGGTTATAGGGCCATACTCCACTATTTGGAAGTGGAATACATTAGTTTTGAGCAAAATCAACAATATAAGGTCAAAGACACATTGTTGGTCAAAAAGTGAATCTAGCGCTCTGAAAAACATTTGGCACGCAAAAAAAGAAGAAATGTTGATATTTCTGTTCGTTTCAGAAAAACAAGTCAAAAACACATTGTTGGTCAAAAAGTTATTCTAGCGCTCTCAAAAGCATTTTGCAAGCGTAAAAACCAAAATGTTGATATCTGTCAATTTCAATGCAAACGTGTTATTAAGCTTACCAAAGGGTTATAGGGCCATACTCCACTATTTGGAAGTGGAATACATTAGTTTTGAGCAAAATCAACAATATAAGGTCAAAGACACATTGTTGGTCAAAAAGTGAATCTAGCGCTCTGAAAAACATTTGGCACGCAAAAAAAGAAGAAATGTTGATATTTCTGTTCGTTTCAGAAAAACAAGTCAAAAACACATTGTTGGTCAAAAAGTGATTCTAAGCGCTCTGAAAAGAATTTTGCCGGCATAAAAATAATAAATGTTGGTATCTCTGTCAAATTCAATGCAAACGTGTTACTAAGCTTACCACAGGGTTATAGGGCCATTACTCCACCATTTGGAAGTAGTTTTGAGCAAAATCAACAATGTAAGGTCAAAAACACATTGTTGGCAAAAAAGTGATTCTAGCGCTCTGAAAACCATTTTGCGCAGATAAAAATAAGACATGTTGATATCTCTGTCAATTTCAATGCAAACGCGTTACTAAGCTCACCACAGGGTTATAGGGCCATTACTCCACCATTTGGAAGTAGTTTTGAGCAAAATCAACAATGTAAGGTCAAAAACACATTGTTGGCCAAAAAGTGATTCTAGCGCTCTGAAAAGCATTTTGCGCTCATAAAAATAAGACATGTTGATATCTCTGTCAATTTCAATGCAAACGCGTTACTAAGCTCACCACAGGGTTATAGGGCCATTACTCCACCATTTGGAAGTAGTTTTGAGCAAAATCAACAATGTAAGGTCAAAAACACATTGTTGGCCAAAAAGTGATTCTAGCGCTCTGAAAAGCATTTGGCACGCATAAAAACAAGAAATGTTGATTTTTCTGTTCATTTCAGAAAGCAAGTCGAAAACACATTGTTGGTCAAAAAGTGATTCTAGCGCTCTGAAAAGCATTTTGCATGCGTAAAAACCAAAAATGTTGATACCTGTCATTTTCAATGCAAACGTGTGACTAAGCTTACCAAAGGGTTATAGGGCCATACTCCACTATTTGGTAGTGGAATACATTAGTTTTGAGCAAAATCAACAATATAAGGTTAAAAACACATTGTTGGTCAAAAAGTGATTCTAGCGCTCTGAAAAGCATTTTGCCGGCATAAAAACAATAAATGTTGGTATCTCTGTCAATTTCAATGCAAACATGTTACTAAGCTTACCAAAGGGTAATAGGGCCATACTCCACCATTTGGAAGGGGAATACATCAGTTTTGAGCAAAATCAACAATATAAGGTCAAAGACACATTGTTGGTCAAAAAGTGATTCTAGCGCTCTGAAAAGCATTTGGCACGCATAAAAACAAGAAATGTTGATTTTTCTGTTCATTTCAGAAAACATGTCGAAAACACATTGTTGGTCAAAAAGTGATTCTTGCGCTCTGAAAAGAATTGTGCAGGTATAAAAACAAGAAATGTTGGTATCTCTGTCAATTTCAATGCAAACTTGTTACAAAGCTTACCAAAGGGTAATAGGGCCATACTCCACCATTTGGAAGGGGAATACATTAGTTTTGAGCAAAATCAACAATATAAGGTCAAAGACACATTGTTGGTCAAAAAGTGATTCTAGCGCTCTGAAAAGCATTTGGCACGCATTAAAACAAGAATTGTTGATTTTTCTGTTCATTTCAGAAAACAAGTCGAAAACACATTGTTGGTCAAAAAGTGATTCTAGCGCTCTGAAAAGCATTTTGCAAGCCTAAAAACCAAAAATGTTGATATCTGTCATTTTCAATGCAAACGTGTGACTAAGCTTACCAAAGGGTTAAAGGGCCATACTCCACTATTTGGTAGTGGAATACATTAGTTTTGAGCAAAATCAACAATATAAGGTCAAAGACACATTGTTGGTCAAAAAGTGATTCTAGCGCTCTGAAAAGCATTTCGCACTCATAAAAACAAGAAATGTTGATTTTTCTGTTCATTTCAGAAAACAAGTCGGAAACACATTGTTGGTCAAAAAGTTATTCTAGCGCTCTCAAAAGCATTTTGCAAGCCTAAAAACCAAAAATGTTGATATCTGTCAATTTCAATGCAAACGTGTTATTAAGCTTACCAAAGGGTTATAGGGCCATATTCCACTATTTGGAAGTGGAATACATTAGTTTTGAGCAAAATCAACAATATAAGGTCAAAGACACATTGTTGGTCAAAAAGTGAATCTAGCGCTCTGAAAAACATTTGGCACGCAAAAAAAGAAGAAATGTTGATATTTCTGTTCGTTTCAGAAAAACAAGTCAAAAACACATTGTTGGTCAAAAAGTGATTCTAAGCGCTCTGAAAAGAATTTTGCCGGCATAAAAATAATAAATGTTGGTATCTCTGTCAAATTCAATGCAAACGTGTTACTAAGCTTACCACAGGGTTATAGGGCCATTACTCCACCATTTGGAAGTAGTTTTGAGCAAAATCAACAATGTAAGGTCAAAAACACATTGTTGGCAAAAAGTGATTCTAGCGCTCTGAAAACCATTTTGCGCAGATAAAAATAAGACATGTTGATATCTCTGTCAATTTCAATGCAAACGCGTTACTAAGCTCACCACAGGGTTATAGGGCCATTACTCCACCATTTGGAAGTAGTTTTGAGCAAAATCAACAATGTAAGGTCAAAAACACATTGTTGGCCAAAAAGTGATTCTAGCGCTCTGAAAAGCATTTTGCGCTCATAAAAATAAGACATGTTGATATCTCTGTCAATTTCAATGCAAACGCGTTACTAAGCTCACCACAGGGTTATAGGGCCATTACTCCACCATTTGGAAGTAGTTTTGAGCAAAATCAACAATGTAAGGTCAAAAACACATTGTTGGCCAAAAAGTGATTCTAGCGCTCTGAAAAGCATTTGGCACGCATAAAAACAAGAAATGTTGATTTTTCTGTTCATTTCAGAAAGCAAGTCGAAAACACATTGTTGGTCAAAAAGTGATTCTAGCGCTCTGAAAAGCATTTTGCATGCGTAAAAACCAAAAATGTTGATACCTGTCATTTTCAATGCAAACGTGTGACTAAGCTTACCAAAGGGTTATAGGGCCATACTCCACACTTTTGGTAGTGGAATACATTAGTTTTGAGCAAAATCAACAATATAAGGTTAAAAACACATTGTTGGTCAAAAAGTGATTCTAGCGCTCTGAAAAGCATTTTGCCGGCATAAAAACAATAAATGTTGGTATCTCTGTCAATTTCAATGCAAACATGTTACTAAGCTTACCAAAGGGTAATAGGGCCATACTCCACCATTTGGAAGGGGAATACATCAGTTTTGAGCAAAATCAACAATATAAGGTCAAAGACACATTGTTGGTCAAAAAGTGATTCTAGCGCTCTGAAAAGCATTTGGCACGCATAAAAACAAGAAATGTTGATTTTTCTGTTCATTTCAGAAAACATGTCGAAAACACATTGTTGGTCAAAAAGTGATTCTAGCGCTCTGAAAAGCATTTGGCACGCATTAAAACAAGAATTGTTGATTTTTCTGTTCATTTCAGAAAACAAGTCGAAAACACATTGTTGGTCAAAAAGTGATTCTAGCGCTCTGAAAAGCATTTTGCATGCATAAAAACCAAAAATGTTGATATCTGTCATTTTCAATGCAAACGTGTGACTAAGCTTACCAAAGGGTTAAAGGGCCATACTCCACTATTTGGTAGTGGAATACATTAGTTTTGAGCAAAATCAACAATATAAGGTTAAAAACACATTGTTGGTCAAAAAGTGATTCTAGCGCTCTGAAAAGCATTTGGCACGCATAAAAACAAGAAATGTTGATATCTCTGTTCATTTCAGAAAAACAAGTCAAAAACACATTGTTGGTCAAAAAGTGATTCTAGCGCTCTGAAAAGCATTTTGCCGGCATAAAAACAATAAATGTTGGTATCTCTGTCGATTTCAATGCAAACATGTTACTATGCTTACCAA